>NW_008348586.1:0-1045 GCF_000622305.1 Nannospalax galili | reverse complement strand
GGTCTTTTTGAGATAGGGTCTCCCTGTAGTCCCAGCTAGCCTGGAACTCACTGTGTAGACCAGGCTGGCCTTGAACTCACAGAGATCTGCCTGCCTCTGCCTCCTGTGTGCCACTATGCCTGGCTATCAACTCTTGATTTAGGAGGACAGATGTTAAAGGAGCTGCACAGATTCAGGAAGTCTGAGTGGGAGATGTATTACAAATGTGAACAAATGGAGCTTGAGCTGAATTAATAGCAGTGCTTATATGAGAAGTGATTGTATTCTGTCTATATTGAAATTAGAGCCAGAGGGGCTGGAGAGATGGCTCAGTGTTAAAAGCATGTACTGCTCTTGCAGAGGATGTGAGTTTGGTTCCTAACACCCATGTCAGGTGGCTCACAACCACCTCTAACTCCTATTCCAGGTGATCTGAAGCCCTTTTCTCGCCTCCAAGGGCATCCGCACACATGTGGCATGCACACTTGCATACACACACACACACACACACATTCACACACACATATAAAATAAGTCTTTTTAAAAAAAAAAAAAAGGGAAAAAGAAAAATAGAGGGCTGGAACGATGGCTCAGCAGTTAAGAGCACAGGCTGTTCTTGCAGAAGACCCAGGTTTGAATCCCAGCACCCATGAGGTGGCTTACAACTGTCCATAATTCCAGTTCCAGGGAATCTGACATCCTCTTCTGTCCTCTGTGGGTATTGCATGACATGTGTGCACTTACATACATGCAAGCATAACACTCATACAAATAAAAAGAATAAAATTTTAAAAAAGAAAAATAATTAAAGCCAGAAAGATTTGCTAGTGAACATCTACCAAATGCACAGCCCTATTCTGGGTAAACTAAGCCAATGATTCCCACACTTAAATCTCATAGAGAAGTTAAAACATTTTTTTAATAAGTAAGAGAGATTGGAAAAGACCAACCAAATTTTCCAAATTTGTTTTACAATGTTCCTAAAAAAACAAAAACATTTTAACAAGAAAAGAAAGACATAATCTAAGATTAAAGAAATATAGTAGAGGGCGGCTGTGGTGGCACA
>NW_008348585.1:13796-14478 GCF_000622305.1 Nannospalax galili | reverse complement strand
GAAAACAAAAACAAAGAGGGCAAGAGGGAACACATGATAAAACGGACAGTTGGTTTGGTAGCAGTGACTGGAAACTATCAGGAGCATAATTTATAGTGTCTTGACCCTGTGGAGCAAGAAAGATACGTATGTACCAAGCAGGTGTCCAAGGTAACATACAAGAAACAAAACGACAAGAGAGGTAGGACATACACCTAGGTTTTAACCATGGAGACACAAACATACCATTTAAAGTGAGACAAACAAGGCAAAAATAATTTATAACTGATATCAGTAACCTAATTTTTTAAGTTTTGTAGTGTGTTGTTTTATTTTTGACATCTATTGTAAACTCATGGAACCTGGTAAAGAGCAAAATAGAGTTGGAGCTCCTGTCACGAACTACCTTCTGCTCCAAGACTCATCACAAGCGGCTTCTGCCACAAGCCACCAGTCCAGAGCACCCCTCACAAGCTATTTCTGCCACAAAGCACTGTGATGTTGAGAAAGACCACAGAAAGACAAGTTTTGAAACTGCCATTTTTTACACATTATCCACACAGAGCCATGCCAGGCTCAGACTGAGAGAAATTTGTTAAATGGTACCATCAAACCGAATTGAAACAAAACATGTTGGGAATGAGACCCAACGCAGATCTGCAAAAGGCACAGTGTCGACATTGCGTGGGCACACCTGATTTAC
>NW_008348585.1:11689-13250 GCF_000622305.1 Nannospalax galili | reverse complement strand
AGGGCCATTCCATTGTCTGGTTAAAGGATCCTTCCACCTGACTTGGGCATAGGTATCCTGTGACTGAGGATGCCACATTCTGTAACATGCCAACAATTGTACCAGCGCAATATGCATTTTCATTTGTCTATAATCTATCTATCTATCTATCTATCTATCTATCTATCTATCTATCTATCTATACTTCTCTGTCCCTTTTCCTAGGGGTCTTTAGTCTCCGTCCCTTTTCCTAGGGATCTTTAGTCTCTGTCCCTTTTCCTAGGGATCTTTAGTCTCCATTCCACCTTGTGAAACTTTCCCTTCCTTCCTCTTAGGGGGAACTTTTGCTAGCACTATTGTTTTGTCTTTTACTTACAACTCCGGAGCATCAGGTTCCCTGTACGGGCCACCACTTGCCGCAAACCAGGACTCTGTCCAGCAGAGTCCTGGAAGAACGACACAGACACCAAGGTGAGGTTCAGGCTTCTCTCTTTATTGAACGTCTGCACAAAGCTTTTATAGGGAAGCAGAGGGCGGAAGAAGCTGGGCGGGTATGTTCTGCTGTTTACCGCACCTTCCACAGCCAGACCACGAGGCATGATGTTTTTACAGGATGAAAAAATTTACAAGGTTGAGGCAGACAATAGTTACTATTTCTGGGCAGGGGGCCCATGGCTCCCTACATGTGTATACATAACACACACACACAAACACACACACAAGCAGCTCATTTTCTAGTACCTTACTGCATCCTTATGATATCCCTATGAGATACAGAGGTCTTGAAGTAATTATATTGTGATATTCTTTCCTATACGGCACTAACATAACCTCTCAAAGCAAATTCCAATAATGAAGTGGTGATGAAGGTGCCATGGCTTTTGCCTCCAATCTGAGCCATGGTATTATGTGATGAGAAGAGACTGGGATACCTTGGGAGACCTCAGGAGCTTTCCTTTGTTGTGAGTAGTCAGAATAGAGGTGCCTACCATGTTACAGCATAACAAAAGCCCAAGAAAGGGGTTGTGAAAACGGTTCACTGGATAAAACACTTGTTGTGCAGGCATGAGTACTCAGAGTTCAGATTCCCAGAGCCCACGTAAATGCTAGGCAGGCGTGGTAGCCACCTGTCATCTCAGCACCTTGGAGGCAGAGACAAGCGATCTGTGGTCAAGATGGACAGCTAGATTATCTGGAATTAGAGAACTCCAAGTTAGTCAGAGATCCTGTCTCAGTAAATAACATACAATAGAGTTAAGGAATGTCCTGCAAAATTAAAAAATTGAACCACTATAATATACACTAATTCATTATTGGGGAAATGTTAAAAATGAAATCAGTGTGTGGAAAGGACTTCTGCACATTGAAGTTCAAGACATCAACATCAATTTCACTGTATCTAAGATATAGAATAAATCTAAGTATACATGGATAATTAAAGAAAATATTGTATAGATGCACAATGAAGTATTAGTTAACCTTAGAAGAAAGTACTTTCATTTGTCATACTGTATACGAAACTGGGGGACATTGTGTTATTTTAAAAAGTGATGCAGCGAAATGCAGAGATCACATAATCTTG
>NW_008348585.1:6731-7583 GCF_000622305.1 Nannospalax galili | reverse complement strand
TGGAGTTAGGGTTCAGGTAGTGTTAAGTTTCGGGGTAGCGTTTTGGTGAGGGATAATGTAGGGGTTAAGGTAAGGTTATGTTTATGGTTATGGGTAAGTTTAGGGCTAGGGTTTGGGTCAGTGCAGGATTAGATTAGGTGAGGATTAGGGTTTTGGTTAGGTTTAGGGTTAAGGCTAGGCTTAGGGTGAGGTTTAGGCCTAGGACTAAGTTTAGGATTAGGTTTAGAGTTAGGTTTAAGTTATTTCTTATTTCTAGGGTTATATTTACGGTTAAGGTTAGGTAAAATTTAGGATTATGATTATGACTAGAGTAGGGTGAGTTTGGGGTCTAGGGTTAGGTTAAGGGTTAGGTTTAGGCTTAGGGTTCGTTTAGGGCTTGTATATGTTAATGTATGTTTAATTTTAGGGTTAGGTTTAGGTCTAGGGCTAGGGCTAAGGTTATGATTATACTTAGGTTTAGGGTTGGGGTTAGAGGTAGGGTACATTTCTTTTTAGGTTTAGGGTTAGGAGAGGGGTTAGGTATAGGTTAGGGTATGGGTATGGTTTAGGTTTAGGCCTTGGGTTAGGATTATGAGTAGGGTCTCGATTAGCCTTTGGCTTAGTGTTGGGTCTAGGATTATGTTAAGAGGATAGGGTTAGTATTAGATTAAGATTAGGTCTAAAGTCAGGGTTAAAGTTAGGACAAATGTTAAAACTAGGGTTAAGTTTAGGGTTAGTTGTAGGGTTGGATTTAGGATTTTGATTATGGTTAGGGTTAGGCCTAGGGTTGCGGTTAAGGTTAGATTTTGGATTTGAGGTAAGGTTAGGGCTAGGTTAGTGCTGTGTAGGGGTTAGGTTAATGTTTAGGGTTTT
>NW_008348585.1:0-2683 GCF_000622305.1 Nannospalax galili | reverse complement strand
TTGTTTAGGGTTATGATTATGCTTAGGTTTAAGTTTAGATTTAAGGTTAGGTTTAGGTTTAGGTCTAGTGCTGTAGTTAGGTTTAGGTTTAGGTTTAGGTTTAGGGTTAGGATTAGGGATAGAGTTAGGATAAGGGTTAGGGCTAGTTTAATATTAAGTGGGGGGCTATGGTTACGTTTATGTTTATTCTTAGGTTTAAGGTTGGGGTAAGTTTTGGGCTAGGATAAAGATTAGGGCTAGAGATAGGATTATGATCAGAGATAGGATTATATTTAGGGTTAATGTTAGGTTTAGTGTTAGAGCTACTGTAGGTTTAGGTTTAGGTTAGGGTTAGGAATAGCATTAGTGTTAGGCCTAGCATTAGGCTTAGAGCTAGGGTCATTATATGGTTAGGTTTATTTTAGGGCTAGATTTTGGATTAGTTTTACAGTAAGAGCTAGGGTTAGGGTTGGGCTTTGGTTGATTTTAGGATTAGGGCAAGGTTAGGTTTTTGGATTATGATTACGGTTATGGTAAGGATTGGTTCTAGGTTTAGGTTCACGTTTAGAATTAGGGTTAGGTTAGAGTTCAGATTAAGTCAAAATTTAATAGTAGGTTAGGGTTAAGGTTAGGTAGAATATTACTTTTAGGGTTATGATTAGGGTTGGCTTTTGTTCTAGGTTTCTGGATAGGAGTAGGGTTAGGATTGTGTCTAGGTTGTATATTGAAGTTTGGGATTAGCATTAGGTTTCGGGGTAGGTTTTGGTCTAGTATTATGTGTAGGTTTAGGCTTAGTTTTACAATAATCCTTAGTGTTAGGGCAAGGCTTAGTGTTAAGGTTTGTGTTTAGGGTACATATTTGTGGTTAGTGTTAAGGTTTGGATAGGTTTGATCTAGGGTTGAGTTTAGGACTAGGGTTACGTTTAGGGACAGATTTAGTTTTATGGTTAGTGTTAGTTTATGGTTAGGGTTACAATTAGGTTTAGGTCCAGGTTTAGGTTTAGAATTACTGTTAGTGATACCAGTAAGTTTAGGGTTAATTTTAGGGCCAGCTCTATACTTAGCGTGAGGCTTAGGTTTAATTTTAGGGTTAGGTTTAGGGTTAGTGTTAAGGTAGGGAGAGGGTTATGTTCAAGGTTTGGCTTAGTTTTATTGTTAGGCGTAGGGGTAGGCCTAGGATTAGGGTTAAGGTTTTCGTTAGGGTCAGGTTTGGTCTAAGGTATATTTAGGATTAGTATTAGGGTTTGCTTACAGTTTGGGTTAGCGTTAGGAGTAGGGCTAGGGTAATGTTTAGGGATAGGGCTAAGTTTATATTTAGGATTACATCTACTGTAAGAGGTAGGGTTATTCAGAGTCAGTGTTGGGGTTAGGTGTAGGTCTAGGCATAAGTTTAGGGTTATAATTAACATTAGGTTTAGGGGTAGGTTTAGGGTAAGGATTGGTCTAGGTCTACTGTTAGTGATAGCCTTAGGTTTAGAGGTTGGGGTAGGTTAGTGTTTCGGTCTGAGTTAAGGCTAGGGTTAGAGTTATGGTTAGGGCCAGGGTTATGGTTTGGACCATCATAGTATTTTAGATATGGTGTGGCTACATTTAGGGTTAGATTTGTAGTTATGTTTAGCATTAGGGTTAGGATTACATCTAGTGTTAGTTTCAGGTTTAGGGTTAGGATTAGGATTATGTTTTTGTCTAGGGGCAGGTTCAGTTTAGGATTTGAGTTCAGGATAGAACTAGGGTTAGGGTTAAGTTAAGGTCAATGTTTAATATTATTATTATGGTTACAGTAAGGCTAGTGGTTAAGGTTAGATGTAGGGTTAGGTTTAGGGTTATGATTATGGTTAGGGTTAGGGCAAGGATTAGGGTTAGCATTAGGACTAGTGGTATGTTTAGTGTTAGGTTTGGGGTTAGAGTTAGGTTTAGGACTAGAGTAAGGATTAGGGCAAGGCTTAGCATTAGGATCAGTGCTAGGATTATGGTTAGGGACTGTCTTAGGTTTAAGGCTAGTGTTAGAGTTAGGTATAAGGCTAGGGCTACAGTAGATTTAGGGTTAAGGTTATGTCTAGGGTAGGTTTAGGGTTATGATTATTGTTAGGTGTAGGGTTAGGGTTAGGTTCAGGGTTAGTTCTATGGTTAGGGTTCGACTTAAGTTTAGGTTTGGGTTTAGGGTTATGCTAAGTTTAGTGTTAGGGCTATTGCTGTATTTAGAGTTAAGGTTAGGTTTAGGGTTAGGTTTAGGTTTATGGCTACATTAAGTATTAGGGCAGGGTTAGGATTATCATCTGGGCTAAGATTATGTGAGGGTTAGTGTTAGGTTTAGAGCTAGCTTCAGCTAAGGTTACAGTTAGGGCTAGTATTAGGGTTAGGGCTATGGTTATTTTTAGGATTATGGAAAAGATATGTGTTTGAATTATCGTTAGATTTAGGGTTAGCATTTGTTCTTGGGTTAGGTTTAGGTTTGGGCTTTGGAATGGGGTTAAAGTAGAACTATGGTCAGGATTCAGTCTATGGGCAATTTTAAGATTAAGATTAGCATTAGTGTTAAAGGTAGGTTTTGGTTTAGGTTTATGGATAGTGCTAGTTTAGGCTTAGGATTAGGTCAAAGTTTAGTGTTAGGGTAGAGATAGTTTTAAGGTAAGATTAGGGTTATGTTTGGGGATAGGGTTCTCGATAGGATTAGGTTTAGCCTTGGACTATGTTGTAGATTGAG
>NW_008348584.1:0-255 GCF_000622305.1 Nannospalax galili | reverse complement strand
GAGTTCGTTATATATTCTGGATATTAAACCTCTGTTGGATGTGTCATTGGTGAAAATTTTCTCGCATTCTGTGGGTCTTCTGTTCACCTCCCTGGATGCCTCCTTTGATGTACAGAAGCTTTTTAGTTTAATGAGGTCCCATTTGTTAATTCTTGCCCTTGTTTCCTGAGCAATTGATGTCCAGTTTAGAACATCCTTTCCTGCACCTATATCTTGTAGGTTTTTACCAATGTTTTCTTCTGACAGTTTCAGAGT
>NW_008348583.1:39527-52674 GCF_000622305.1 Nannospalax galili | reverse complement strand
GCAAGAACAGTCAGTGTTCTTAACTGCTGAGCCATCTCTCCAGCCCCATACAAATGGAATTTTAAACAGTGATTGATACGTGAATATTATATCAATTTAAGCTCCCAGATGAATTTGCATTTTGGAAATGCAAGCAGGAACTGTGCCTGCACTCTACGCCACCTTACACTGTCCGTTCCTCCCTTCAAGACACACTGTTGCTGGGGCTGGAGAGATGGCTCAGTGGTAAAGAGCACTTACTACTCTTGAAGAGGACCTGGGTTCAGTTCCCAGCACCCACATGGCAGCTAACAGCTGCCTGTAACTCCAGTTCCAGGGGATCCGACACCTCTGAGAGCACTGCATGCACATGGTGTCTTCTCTGAGAAGCCCTCACCCATGCCTTGGGTGTGCCTCACTTTTAAGAAATTCCACCTCTGCCTCATGCAGGTTCATCCTGAAATTCTTTTCTGCATTGAATCCAAGAATCCTGGATTTGCCTGAGTAGAAGTCTTGAAAAGAACTTGCCAGGCTACTATGGGTGACAGTTGTGTCTCTGCCTCTGCTGACACAAAGATATAAGAAATGAAGGGCTGGGGATGTAACTCAATCTCTAGAGTGCTTGCCAAGCATGTAGGAAACCCTGGGTTGAATCTCCAGCACCATAGAAACTTGGGAGGTAGAAGCAGGAGGATCAGAAATTCAAGGTCATTCTTGCTACATAGTAAGTTTGAGGTCAGTTTGAGCTCCATGAAATCCTGCCTCAAAAACCAAAAGATGATTATTATTGTTATTATTATTACATTTACTTACCTGTGTATATATGTAAGGGTGTGTGTGCCTATGAGGGGTGCTGGAGAATAATCAGTTCTCCCCTTCCATCATGTGGGGATTGAACTGAAGTGGTCACACTTGTCAGCAAGTGCGGTGTTTCAAAGCCTGACTCTTAACATTCGTTTTAAGGCCAAGCATGGACCCAGACTGCTGAGCACCTGTCCTTGAGATGTCAGAACTGTGCACCTTCTCCTGCTGAGCCACCTCACCTGCCCTGGTGTGTGATTCTTGTCTAAGGAACTTTTCTTTAGCAAATGAAGTCATGAGGCATTTTTTGAGGTGCACTGTACGGGTTCTTGGGTGATAAAATTAAAACATAGGAAAGGAAAAGATCAAAGGTCCTTACTCAGCAGGGGCTACAGGCATCTGTTTTTACTGTAAACGTTGTAAACATTGCTTATGATCTTGAGTGGTCCTGAGATTCTCAGGCAGCCGGGTCACTGGCCTGGCTGGAAGGAAGGTGGTTGGAAGAGGGAGTCATACCCTCTCCCTTTGGCTCTCATATGTTAAAACAAGGAACCCTAAGAAATGAATTCCCCCAATAATCTCATATTGGGAAAAGAGATCCTAAATAAAGCCTGGGCCAGCCAGAGGAGAAACTTGCCTCCTAGAAAGAGTTCACACAGTGCTGACGGCTTATCAGACAGACCACCTCGCTCCTGGAGAGATCTGGGCAGAACACACCTTGAGACCAGGACTGCTTAGATGTGCCTTAATTCTGGCCCTCTGTTTAAACCTCAGTCTCACTTCGGGGCCCTGAAGATAGACTGATGATGTAGTCCCGCCTGGGGGTCTTGATCAGGTTTGCAAGGCAGGGGAAAAAAAATCTCAGACACCACAGAGAGCGACAGGTAGCAAACTTTATTAAACATAAACACACACGCCCACTCACACTGAGGACAAGAAATGTGCCCATGTGTGTAATGCGTTCTTTGTGTGTCTGAGATCATGTCCTTATGCCAGATTCCTGTACTTTACTGTGCTTTCCGACAACTAGAGGTCGTAATGCCTTACTAGTAAATTATTAACCATACTGACAGAGAAGCTAAAACTAAATTGAAGGACAAAAAGCAGCCAGAAGCCAGAATGTGTGAATTGCAGGAGTCCGATAAGCTTCATTAAAGGAAGCCATAAAGACGAATTCCTCAAAGTGGCCAACTGGTTCTAAATTGGCTGCCTGGTGTTTGCTCAAGCTTTATCAACTGGTCACTTCCTGGACTGAGAGAGACTGTTTACAGAGCCAACCTGTTTCCCTTAGTGCCATAAGATAACTCTGCTCTTCCTGAGAAAATAATCTTAGAAGAAAACCCTCAGTCACCCCAAGGACACCAGACCCTGACTCTGAGCAAACGCCCACAGGTGTGGTCAACAGAGTTCATATATAGTCCAAACTGCTCTGTCCTTTACTGCAGACACCCTCATTCCATGGAAGGGTCTGTGAGCCCTTTGCTGGGTTCCTTGCCCATTGCAGGTCTGGCTCTGGCTTTCATTTCTAAACTTTAACCTTCCTTTTTCTGCCCTCCTAAATCTAGCAATCTCGGGAAACATCTGGTAACCATTATATTGGTGCATGCAGTGAACGACATACGTAAGGGTGTCTGAACTCTCGCTAAAATGTCTACTTCTGTGAACGTACTCACTGCTTGACCATGAAAGGAATTCCCTGTAATGGCTTCCACACAGCAGATAACTGTGTTGAAAATTATGTAGGCTATAGTCTAAAGCCACCAATGCTGTACCCATTAAGGAAATGATGCAAAAATCCCTATAAAGGCCTATGAATTTCTGTAATCTGCACTGAGAACCTTAGGGTGTTAGCTTGTCTGGGTCTGTAAGAAACATTAAATACTAGTCTTTTCTTTAAAACCCTGTAAAACTTGGTTTATGATAAGGAATTCTAATCTTTTAGTCCCACCATACCCTGTAAGACTTGGCTAAGGAAAGGCCCTGATGCATTCTGGAACCTGACTGCCTGGGGCAGGAGAGCTATTCTGGCTTCCTTTGCTCCAATTCTTTTAAACTAGCCAACAGAAAAGTACTGTGGGAAAAAGACACAGTACTCTGGCATTAGAGATAAATACCTATCAAGTGTCCATGTCCTGTGTGCTTGCAGGATCTGACTGATCACACAATACAGCCTTTTGCAAAGGTAAAATCCTCCTTGCCAAGTTATTTTTACTTTGTTCAAATGTTCTTTGTGAGGTATTAGTGGAGTCCTTGGACCTCAGATTTTATTTCTAACAGGTCCACTAGTGAAGAAAATTGGCACAACACAGTATTCCTGACCACAGAACATCTGGTTCCCTGAGTGTTCAGGTCTATACTGGGGACTTCCTCTTTCCCCGTCTGGGTGCCCAGATGGGCCACAGGGACAAGTCCCAAGAAAACCCACAGAATGACCATAAATAAATCTCTCCTGCAGCCCATCTTCCCTACAGCAGCTGTCCCCCCAAATCCCCTGTACCTGCTGCTGCAGCCCCATATAAGACTCTGACCAGCACCCTCAGCCTCCATCCCTTGGGGAAAGTCATTGCCCCTGACCCTGTGTTAATAAACACAGTCTCATCTGTTGAAGTCGGAAATGGTTGCTTTCTTTCTCTCTTACTGGTTCAGTACTCTGTGCTCCAAAATCTAACAGTTGGTGCTGAAACCCAGGAGGGTTCCTGGTAGCCCCGAGCCCTCCCTCTAGAACCTTCTCTACTCTCCCATCATCCCTGCCTACTCTTGGGACCCCACCCCTTTGGGAGTGTGGACACTCACCTAGCCTACTTTCAGACTAAATGGCCACTCATTAGGACCGGAGACCCCTGAAGTCGTTGTGGCTTGACTGTAAGTACAGGTCTTGTCAAGAGGCTTTATTGGTGTTCGGTGTAAACCCAGTGGCTCGGACCCAGTGGCTTGGACCCTTGAGGAAAGCTGGGACCCTTATCTCCACTTTGTTCCTTTCCCCCTCACTTGCTCTCCTTCTTCTCAGACCCTCTGGCCTCCAGACTTGAAGCAGGTTTCCATTTGCCTCTTCCTCACACCCGCCACTATTTAAGTCAGGACAAGGTACAAGGTAATCATTCTTTGGGCCTGACTCAGAGGCGCCCTAATGAGGTGTCAGGAACTTCGAAAGTTCTTTGCTTTATTTGTCGGTCCTAAGACCTAAGGTCTCAGAGGCTCCAGGGTTTACCACTGAGCCTTTCGGTTTTTTGACCTTTCTGGAGTCTAGGAGGCAGGGGACATCCACTCTTAGACCCAGGCATGTTTCTGGTCAATCCCTAACCCCAAGGGATGCCTTGGATGGCAGGACTTGATCCCCATTCATACCTTGTTCCCAAACCCACCATGGGATCCAAATTGCCTGTTCCAAAAGACACACCTTTAGCCTGTCTCCAGGCTAATCTAAAAGAAAAACTCCACTTGGGAGATCGCTGACCATCCTCCAGCCCTCGCAGCCTCCATCCCGAGGGTAGGTTATCACCGCCCCTCGCTGTGCTAATAAACACAGTGTCATCTGTTGAGGTCAGAAATGGTGTATTTCTATCCTGCTGTTTCAGTACTCTGTGCTCCAAAATCTAACAACTAGCATAATAAAAGAATCAGTTCTCCAACTCTTGGGGTGAGTGCTTGATTTCTGGCTGCCTGATTTTCCATAACAACTCAGGGAGGGGACCCAGAAACTGAACCCCCCCCTCCAGGAAGGCTTGGGTCTTTTAAGTGTTCTCATGGGGTAGGTTTCTCACCCCTTATTTTGGATTGGTCAACTTAAGCCAAGTAGTGGGTGCTGACTAGTCACAGCTCCAAGCTGAGGTATGTTCAGGGCTACGTGACTCTAAGCAGGGTGGTTGGTTGAAGGGAGAGAGCTAAAAATAAAGTCTGCACAACTTTTTTCTATCATCCTGCCCTTTATTTATGGTTGATAAGGAAAAGTTATATTCTTATAGTTTTCAGTATTCATAGATAATCTTAGACTATGTTGAAGTTTCCTTTGTTTAATTTACCGGATCGATACCTTGAAATGCAGCCCCGGGATGTTCAGTGATGTTTTCACGGCCCTGAGATGTTGTGTTCCTCTGTACTATCTTGAAGCTCTGTGATGGTTTCCACTCACTATGTCTAACTGCTGATAAAGATGTGAAAGTAAGAATCTGGAAAGGTCACCAGATGGTTTAAAGAGGCACCTGGTCCGATCAGTCCAAGACAAGCGTAGATCAAATGTGTAAGAAGTCCAAACTTCTGCTGGTGATACCTGTTTTTATAAACTGTAATGGCCATTTGATCGATTCCTAGCCCAATTAGCCTGGCCTAGCTATAGATCAGAAGGCGGCCCATGTCCTGACCCGCTCCGGTGATATCTACTTTGTAAGCTATGATGACCGAGTGGACTCAGGAAGGAATTTTCCAGAGATAATATGGCCCATCATGAAAAGACACATAGGGCCCAGGTGTCAGTCATAAAATGATGTAAAAATGCCTGTTTAACCCCATCTGTATTTCTGTTTAGGGCCCAGAAAATCAAAAGCCTTAGTTGCTGATTCCAGGACCTCTTGTTTGGGAAAAGAATAAACGAGCTTTCTGACTCTCTCCTGGGTAAATGCTTGGTTTCTTAGCTGTTTGAAGAATTTTTCCATAGCATTTTGGAGACCCTATCAAACTTTGAGATGTGTCTTTTCACGGTGTTCGCTCAAGAGTATTGGCCTTTTGTGCCACTGGAGCAGAGGTCCAGCTCAGGCTAGGGAGAGGGGTGTGGGGCTCCTAAGGAGAGGTGTGTCACCTGACAGTGTTCCGGCCCTGAAGGAGTCAACACTTTGCTTTCTTTGCCCAGCCCCAAAAGGCAGGACAGACGAGCTCATCAAGAACCAAAAGGACTGGTCATGAGGAAAAAAAAAAATAAGGCATGGGGACCCACTCCCTTCCAAGGGATAGGAAGAGAGGCTGATCCCCTTTCCTTAGGGAGGCCAGTTACAGGGATCCCTCCAGGAGTGTGGAGCAGAGAAATGCTGCCCTAACCTCCAGGGAAGTAAGGGGCAGGGGCCTCTGGGAGGAGAGGCCAACAGATACGGAGATGTAGGAGTCTCCCTATAGGATAGAAGCTGACTGCCTTCAGCTCCAGGACACACAGATCAAGGAGCCACATAGGGGAGGCCAGCAGGATCTCCCAAAGCACTGAGGGAAGGATGGTTTACGAGCCTGTGTGTGTGTGTGTGAATGGCTGAGTGATCTGATTTGCCTGCTCTGGCTGAGATTGTGGGCTTATAGCTGGACACGCTCAAGATCTCTTTGATGTCTAGGGTCCTGGTATGTCCAGCAGACCCCATAGCCCATGACAGGCCCCACCCTCAAACCAGAGGGTGGCTCACAGGTCCCTGTGCTGCTCCCTCCTCCCATCTTGAGCAGGAAGGATGAAAACTTCCTGTAGCCTAACTAACCCCTGGCACCTACTTCTGGCTCCAACTTGCCTGTCAGGCTTGTGGGCAGGGCTGGGATAGGCTGAGGGGAGGGAGACTCACCAAGTAGGCCAAGGAGAGCACAGGCAGCCTTAGACCTCCAGGGCATCCTGCCCGGAGCCCTTCGACAGCTGCAGCCACTGTTGCCAATACTGCTGCTGACAGCATGTGGGTTGCTGGGAGATTTTGGCACCTGCTACCAGAAGCCACAGTTTAAGCAGCTGGGAAGGAGAAGGCAAAAATGGGCTCCTCTGTGTCCTAGAGCCGACTCCTCTGGCCCTGACGCCTTTAGGCCTGAGGAACAGGGCTAAATGTTGACATGGGGGCAGGGGAAGGGCTCTGATGTTTTGTCCTGCTGTAAAACCAGCCTCTCCTTAAAGCATGGGCTTTTTTCTCCATCCTGGGCATTCTAGAGCTTACACAAGCTAACTAATTATGGGTTCTGCCATCTGGCCAACCCAAGACTGGCCAGGAAGGCCCTCAGGTTTGAAGCTGATTAGAAATCAACACTTCTATTAGAAAGTCCTGCTTGATCATGGGTGCACCCTGCCATTCACCCATGGTCTTATTAAGTTTAAAAGTTTAAAAATATTAAGGGGTAACTGACACAGGTGATGTTATTACATCATTGTATGCATGTAATTTGAATTCAGTGTTCTTTTAGTAAGACAATGTAGCACAGCCCTCTCTCCTGAGCCCTATGTCTACAGGAGTTCAGCTGTGTTTACTTGTAAGAGCAGCACAATTGGGCTAGTTAACTAGAATGTTCCTCCATATATGGAGGGATCAATAGGGTCATTGGACCCTCACCTGAGTATCCAGCTACACCCCCCTAGTAAGTTATATGGAATTATGTTCTAATCGCATGTGTTCTCATGATCTTTGAGAAGAACTAGCATGTAAGCTGGGGCAAGTGACAGTGGGTGGGGCACCCATGAGGCTGTGAGAAAGTCATCGTTAACACTGGGTATAGACTTTCTAGTGTGGCTGTTTCGGGGTCATCCACTAACACCCTCACCCATGCTCTGGAAGTCACATATTGGTTTATCACTATAACCTTATGAGAAAAGGGCTAACCCAATAAGAAAATTTTCACAATGCATGGTGAATTTGTGAATGTTATTATGTCTTATGTTATTAAAAAATGGCGAGTAGGTAAAATATTAAAAGGATATAAAAATAAAAATATTTTAAATAAAAAGTGATTTGTATATAAAGTTTACGATGACTGAATGTTTCTAAAATGGAAAATCTGGTAAGTTTTTACAAGTTGTTATGATGGAATAAGCTTATTAAGATGTATAGAAAATAAGACTTAAAAATAATATCTAAGTTGTTAGGTGTGGTGGCACATGTGTTCAATCCCAACACTTGGGAGGCAGAGGCAGGTGGATCTCTGTGTGTTCAAGGCCAGCCTGGTCTACATAGAGAGTTCCAGGCCAGCCGGGGCTACAGCGAGACCCCATCTCAAAAACACAAACTAACAAAAAATATCTAAGTGATCTTAAAATTTCTAAGGTCACAGTTCAGTCAAACTTCGGCTTAAATTAATGAAACTATTGGTCTAGTCTTGTTAATTACAAAAGGCTAGTTTTTAAAAACCCAAATATATGTCTAATCAAGGTTTATTTAAAATGTTTGGTCCTTACTCAAGCTTTATCTTTCAGGAGTTAAATACTAGATTGAATAACTAACCTTTTGTGTACCTAATGAATGTACTTGGAAGCCCTTACTAAGTGGTCAGAGGGTCTTAAAGGAGCAATATTTGCCCCTTGCCCTCCCAAGTCAACAGGTCCAAGGAGACTATGGAGCATCTCCCAAGATGTCTGTTAACTGTAGTGAGTCACCTGTCCTCTTGTTCAGGGAGGCCATGGAGACCCCACCAGGGGTACTGAACCAGTATCAGTGTACAAAGAGGAGGGTCAACACAGAGGAACATTTCCTCAGTACTTCCAAGTGAAGCCATGGTCAAGCGAGGCCTAGGACTCGTCCTCACATAGATGGATGTAATGAAAGGCCGAAGGAGCCAGAGGCACCTCCTAGGCCCAAGTGAACCCTGAGGTGAGGACCAGATCCTAAATGGATCTTAAGAAGTAAAAAAATCAGCTGAGTATGGTGGCGCATGCCTGTAGTCCCGGCACTTGGGAGGCAGAGGCAGGCAGAGCTCTGTGAGTTCAAGGCCAGCCTGGTCTACATAGTGAGTTCTAGGACAGCTGGGGCTACAGGAAACCCTGTCTCCAAAACAAAACAACAACAACAACAAAAAGCCGCCTCCTCATAAGTCTCCAAGCCCCATCTCTGCATGTCCAGTTCCTCCCTGGCTCTCCTGGAGACCTCAGACTCTGAAAAATGGAGCTGCGACTCACCTTGGAGCTGACAGAGCTCTTCCTGTGGAGATCTGTTTCCTCAGCCTGATAAAGGGCATCTAGGAAGAGGTCATAGCTCATGGGATTTCACTGGTGTGTGTGTGTGTGTGTGTGTGTGTGTGTGTGTGTGTACATGTTTATGTATGTATACATGTGTGTGGAGGTCAGAGACTGTCAGGTGCCTTTCTCTATCGCTCTCCACCTTAGTTTATTGAGCCAGTATCTATCACCAAACCCTCAGCTCATTGATTCAGCTAGACTGGCCAGCAAGCCCTAGGGATCCTCCTGTATCTGCCTCCCAATGCTGGGATTACAGGCACATACTGTCCGACTTCTTTAGGTGGGTTCTGGGGATCAAACTCAGGTCCTCACTCACATTTGCTAGGCAAGCACTTTACGAAGAGAATCACCACCCCAGCCCTGCTCTTACCACTTCTACACACCACTGTGCTGGACTGTCCAGTCAGGGTAACTAGGCAAACAAAACAAAAGCCAATCAACCTGGAAGGAAGAAGCCTAATTGTCTTCAGTTTGCAGATAATGTTGAACACCCTATGGAACCCACTAAAACGGATAAATACAAGTTCAGCAAGCGATCAGAACAGTGTGGTAGCAGCAAAAGATAGACCAGGGGAGATCTTTTTTAAAGGTTAAAACCTCATTCAATTTTATGTTTCATAGGGTTTATACTGAGTACAATATTGTATAACTATGTTAATTCAACTGTAAACCTAAAAATTTACAGCCAATTTTGAAAGAGATGCATCTTAGCTCTGGAAATTGTTATTGAATATGTCAATGCCATTGTAATGAAATGTTTCTAATTATGTGGTTATTAAATAATTTTATAAAAGGTTGGTTTAGGCTAACGACAAGGTCTTACACACCTCTCAGAAACATATAATAAAAATTAAAAGGATTGATGTATTTCTTTGAGAGTCTATAGGATTAAACCTTCCAGACATTGAGCTTAAGGATAAACCACTGAAACGATGCCCATTTAAAAAAATCTAAGATTAGACTTTGCTAAACTGTCACCTAACAGGGTTCTAAATCCCAGCTGGCCATTGTGTATACTGGCTCTACCTGGGTGAGGCCTATGCCACCAGGTCTGATAGGTCAAGGATATAACAAAGGGTTTTTTTTAAACTAAAATTTTACTCCAGTTTGGGCTGCCCACCTCAATTGGGTCAAACAACGTAAAGCCATCATCACGTAAAGACTAACACATGTACCCCCCAAACCCACTTGGAAGGGCCCTACTCTGTATTTCTAACCACTCTTAACAGCCTGAAAAGTTACAGGTATTACCCTGTAGAGTCACCACATGTAAAGGATAAAGGGCCCACACACAAACATCTTGCTTTTCCAGCAAATCTCATCCCAATAAAGGCACAGGACACTGAGGGTGACATAGTTCGGAATCATCTCATGGCCTCCAGGGATACACCATTTGGGCAGCAAAAAAGGACTGATGGGCTCTGTTTTCTTGTGGACCCCGTAATAGTAGTATGCCTTCGTGATAGAGGGCCCATGGGGTGAGTCACTACTGAATAGGTAGCCCCAATGTCTACCACAGTCCACAGGCTGGGGCCCCTTACTGTTATTTGGACCATAGGTTCCTCGTGGCCCATCAAAATGGAGCCCATGCCTTCATCCTTATACTTTATGCTTTTGTGACTCTTATAGATAATAGTATACATTTTGATTGGTGTCTTTTTAAAAAACAAAACACTGTAAAAAGATACAAAATGGCTGAAATGCTAAAGGAGGAGGGAAGACTTGAGGTCTTGGATAGGGGACATGAAGAATGTACACATAGACATTTATACCTTATACTATTACACATGTAGCCCAGGCTTGCCTCTGGACTCGCCATATAGTCAAGGCTGGCCTTGAACTCCAGATTATCCTGCCTCTACCTTATAGGAGTGTCGCACCAAGCCTCCTGTCTTCTATAAGATGGCCACACTGCTACAGAAAAGCCAGGGAGATACCAGGAGTCCTTCTCTCCCTGGTTTGGCCAAACTATAGCTAAATCCATTTTCATTTACCAGTTTGCTTCCTAATTTCTTAAGATACAGGAAAGGGAGCTGAACGATGACTTCCAAAGGACCTGATTTTGGTTCCCAGCACTCACAGGGCAGCACACAACTGCCTCCAGGGGATTTGAAACCCTCTGAGGGTACCTATACTCATACATGTGTTCACAAACATAGAGATACATGCACATACACATAAAAATGTAAAGATATAGGTGGCCAGGTGTGATGGTGCACGCCTTAAATCCCAGCATTTGGGAGGAGGGATTGTGTTTAAGGAAGCCACAGGCCTCCTCCAAGGCACTGACACATCCTCTTGCCTTGATGGTCTCCTCAGCCATCCTCCCAATGAACCTCGGGTATTTTCTGAGGCATCATCTCATTTCCATTCAGTCCACTTATTAGTAGAGATACGTCATGTATTTATACCATTAAAAAAAGATTTCTTTTTAATTATGTGCATGTGGGTGTGTATGGGCGCGCAGGTTTTGCGGAGCGCCAGCTGCTGGCTGGTGCCTGTCTCTCTTGCGCCGCTGGGGCGGGTCCTGCGCGCCGCGTTGCTGAGGGTCTCCACGGCTACTGGATGCTGGCGACTCTACTGGTCACTGTGCTTCCAGGTGTGTTCCGTTCCAAGCTACCGGGCACTCCCTCTAGGTTCGAGACCCATCGGCCGCCAGGTCACGAGGGGAGGTGCTGGAACTGCGAAAGCAGAATCTCCGGGAGTCGTTGTTTATGAAGGGACAGCCCCCTCCGGAGAGACTGAATCGTAGGCAGTAAGACACAGAACTCAGCTCAGTCAGACTCAGTGGTACAGCTCCTTTATTCAGTGACTCAGCTTGGCTCCAGGTCTTAGTGATTCAGCTCCAATTAATTAGGGGGAAACCAGGATATTTATAGTGTGAAGGCAGTGGCAAAAGCCTTAGTTGATAGGTGCTTTGTAGGATGCCCCATTTACATGTAGTGGTGGGCTTCTGCCAGGCTGTCAGACATTGCCTGATTATCACACAGGAAAACCTGGCAGTTTCATGCTGGAGGATATGTATCTGTGACGGGTACTTCAAAAGGTGAGTCAGGAAGAGAGTAGGAAGGCGCCCAGCTGAGAAAGAGAGTCTCTGCATATGAACGCTGAGCTGACTTGCGGCTATCCGGACATGTAGAGACTGCTACCTTAGACAGCAGGGGTCCCCAACAGAGCTAATAAAGGGGTCCAGGGACCCCAAGTCTATCTTTGGGGTACTGTTTAAGCTTCAGACTTAAACAGAGGAAGAATTGGGGCAAGGGCCAAGAGATGTGTATAATGGAGCAGTCCTGGTCAAGGTGTGTTCTTGCCCACTGTCGCCTCAACCTGGGTCCTACAAGCGGGTGTGGTGACTCCATGTGCTAATCACTGTCACCTCCCCAGGCAACCAGTCCAGTTCAAGCTGGTCTGCTTCCACTGTAGCCCTCACTCTCATGGGACACTGCCCTTGCCTGGGGGTGATCTGTTCTTCAAGGTCTTCTTCCTGGAATCTAAAGTGACTGCAGGATTGTCAGTGAGATATCTCTGTGGCATCAGCCTCAGAAACAGTGGTGGTGTGGGGGGTGGGGGTTAGACACTCTTCAAGCCATTAACATGCTCAGGCAGTCAAGCAGGAGCCAGAGCCAAAGTAGAGGAGCGCGGCCGGGAGGAAGGCAAAAGGCAGTGGCGCCAGGCGGCCACCCGGCTACAGCCACTGTGTGGACTAAGTAAGGAGTCAGCGAAGGTTTTAAGTTAGGTAACCAGTTAATTTTTATTTTATGTGACTGGGGGTTTGGTGCTTCTATGTAAGTGTGCCACTCTGCAAGAACAGCCAGGCTACTAACCACTGAGCTGCCTCTCCCGCCTCTGAGTTCAGGGAGTCTTCATAAAAGCAGCTTTGGAGTGCCTGTTACACTTGGCATCATTGCTCACAGACTTGTGAGGATTTACCGCAGTGAACATTCCAGATCACAGACTGTTGACTCCTTCATGGCATCCTTTACCAAAAACACTGTGGAAGAGACCGAGGCTGCACAGATTGAAACCCATCTGAGGTGACAATCAGGCAACCCGACAACCACATGTAACTCTGGCTCCAGGGGACCTGATGCTTCTTCTGGCCTTCACAGGCACTGCACTCATGTGCCTATACCTATACACATGTACACATAAATAAAGAAAAAGCGGGGTGGAGAGATGGCTCCGGGGTTAAGAGCACTGGCTGCTCTTGCAAAAGACTCAGGTTCATTTCCCAGCACCTACATGGCAGCTAACTTAACTTCTGTAACTCCAGTTCCAGGAGATCTGATGCCTTCTGACCTCTGTGGGCATTACATGGCATGGGTACACTTACATGCAGGAAATACACTCATGCACACAAAATAAAAATAATAAGTAAAAATATTAAAAAAAAGAAAGAGTTGGTTCAGCCTGCTTCCATGGCTGTGGAATTGCCTAGTCTGGGCGGCACTGGGTTTCTTTCATGGTATGTGTGTG
>NW_008348583.1:38008-38168 GCF_000622305.1 Nannospalax galili | reverse complement strand
AAGTGCCTTGCCATTCCAGTTGGAGTGTCAGTTTCCCCTGTGGTCCTCCAGCAGGACAGACTCCTGCAGGGCCACACGTCCTCAAGAATGGATCTAGAATGGTGAATATAGGTGTAAAACTCAGGAGACTCTCTTCCAGGGCCACGTCAGGCAGGATCTA
>NW_008348583.1:30701-37509 GCF_000622305.1 Nannospalax galili | reverse complement strand
TCCTGCCTCTGCCTCCCATGCCTGGTAATAAAAAGATTTGCTATTTTTATTTTATATGTATCAGCATTTTGCCTGCATGCACGTAAGTGCACCACATTTGTGCAGTGTCCCTGGAGGCCTGAAGAGGGCATCAGATCCCTTGGAACTGGTGTTACAGATGGTTGTGACCTACCATGTGGGTGCTGGGAACTGAACCCAGGTCTTCTGGAAAAGCAGTAAGTGCTCCTAACTGCTGAGCCATCTCTCCAGTCCTTATTTGATTATTTTTAATTATATGTACATGTTTGTCTGTATGTGGGTATATGCCTATGAATACAGGTGTCCTTAGAGGCCAGAGGTATCAAATCCCTCTGAGGTGGAGCTACAGATGGTTGTGAGCTACCTGAATTGGGTGCTGAGAATTGAACCCTCGGTCCTCTGCAAGAGCAGCAAGTGCTTTTAACTGCTGAGCTGTTTCTCCAGCCCTGACTTTGATCAAGTTCTGAAGGCATGGGTAGCCCTGTAATTTCCGTGGGTGTGTGTGTCAGTGCCCAGCACTGGCATCCTGGCAGGGGTGGGGTGGGGAGGGCACAGGCCTGGGACCAGCCTGTCCACATTTAAGCCAAGGCCAGTCTATAAAGCGGGAGCTCAGTCTTGCACTGTGCACACAAACACTAGATGCCGCAGATGGCATGCCTAAACCTCACAAGTGGTTGTCTTTTTCCATCAGCCACCACGAGGCTGCCTCTGAGCCTGAGGAGGCCCCAGAGGAGGCCCAGTCAGGCTGAGTGGATTCAGGAGTAACAGGACAGGTGCTGCTGGGGTTTTACCAAGGTGCTCTTCTTCCTCACTGTTGGTGTGGGCCAGGTTGCAAATCTGGATCCTCTGCAGAGCACAGAAGTGTCCCGGCACTGCCAGGAGACATGGATGAAGGTGCTGACAGGCCTGAGGTAAATGTTGGTCCAGTGCCAAATGACCCATGTTTGGAATGCACAGAAGGTCCAGGGGTGGTGCACACCTGTAATCCCAGAAGTTGAGAAGCAGAGGCAGGAGGATTATCCCAAGTTCAAGAGAAGCCTGGTCTACAGTGAGTTCTAGGCTAGCCAGGACTAGGTATGGAGACTTTGTCTCAAAACCACAACAAATGGCTCATGAATAGAAGCCAAGAGGCTGCTTTCTTGCTGGTCTTGGTTACACAGGCTCGTCATCCCAGCTGAGGCTGCGGCAGGATTGCAAGTTCAAGGTCTGTCTAGACTACAAAGTTGCGGTCACTGCCAGCAGCAGCCACTCCTCCGTTCTCACGGGTGCCACTCCTTCGTTCTCATGGGCATCAAGGCTGCTCCTCCACTTGCCCTGGGCTGAGGCCGCTCTTCTGCTCACCTTGTGCTGCCTCCTGTCATCACTGCTTCTGCCCAGTTCTGGACCCCAGGGCTGGTGAGGAGACTGTGTCAGCAAAGCCGCATTCAGACACAGGAGACCAGGTTCAGTGACACAGGTCTGGTTTAGTGCAGGAAGGCACAAGCTTATATAGGGGTAGTGGTCCAATCACAGCACAGCAAGTAGGATACCTCATAGCATAACAGGCTTAGCATCCTATCACAGTACAGCAAGTAGGATACCTTGATTCCAAGGGTTGTGATTAGGGAGTGGCGAGCTCTAGGCATCAGATAACAGACTTAACATCCTATCACAGAATAGAGGGTAGGATGCCTCATTAGTATACTGGGTTTCAGATTATAGAGCCTGGATTCCTGGAAACCACGTGACCCTGACTGTTGCAATATCTAAGTGTTGCAATTTAGGATCTCAAGGGTGGTGATCAGGGAGTGGCGAGCTCTAGGCATCAGTCTCATGATCTGCCAATGGGAGCAAATGTCACAAGGTGTTCCTTGTGGCTCCAGCAGTCGGGCCGTTGCCTCAGGCCTGCTGTATGGCTGTCAATAAGACTTTCACCCTAGGCTCAAGCCTGTCTCCCACACAAAGTGAGCTCAAGGCTAGCCTAGGTAACTTAACAAGACACTGTCTCAAAATAAAAATTAAAAAGGGCTGGGGCACAGCTCAGTGGTAGAGTGCTTGCCTGGCATGTGGAGTTGGGGCCTGGGGTTCCTTTCCTCTAATGGAAGAACAGCTAAAGCGGGGAAAAAAACATGGATAACAGTACGGTTTATTGTCCTAACTAAAAGCTCTAAAATTCTCCAGGTTTGAAAATTTTAAGAATCTTTTCTGTTGCTGGGAGGTGGCTCAGTGGGTAAAACACTTGCCACTTGACGATGGAGACCAGAGTTCAGATCCCCAGCACCCACGTGAAGGCTGGGCAGGCGTGCCAGGCTGCCTGTAATCTCAGGAGTCAGAGAGGGGGGTCCTAGAGCAAGATGGTTAGCTCAGCCAGCCTAGTGCTGGGGAACTGTGACTCCATGAATAAAGTGGAGACCAATCAGGGTAGACACTCGAGGTCAAGTACTGTCCTTCACACCCACATACACACAGGTATGCCCCCCACCACACTTGAACATGAGTGTACGCCCACCTGCCCCCATCTTTTCTGGGCAGAGATAATGTCTAGCACATAATTGAACAAACATTTTTTTGTCTTAATTTTATTATTATTTTTATTTCATGGGTATGGATGTATTCCCTGCAAATATATAAGTGTACCCATGTCTTCGAATGCCTGAGGAGATCAGAATCGATCTCTTGGAACTGGAGTTACAGACAGTTGTTAGACGCCGTGTGGGTCCTGTGAATCAAACCTCTTCTCTGCAAGAGCAGCCAGTGCTCTTGGCTGCTGAGCCATTGCTCCAGTCTCTTTTGTCTTATTTTTGAGACAGGATCTCACTATGTAGACCAGGCTGGCCTGGAACTCACAGAGATCTGCCTGTCTCTGCTCCTGAATACTGGAATTTAAGGTGTGCACCACAAACTTTTTTTTAAATGACTGACTGACTGGATAGTGAAACAACCCAAGCTTCCTCGAAGGCTAAGCCCTGCCATGGAGGCCTCAGCTGAACCATTCAGCCAGCACTGTGCAGCGTCTGGAGTTAGCCACATTGCACAATTGATCAGCTCTCCTGGTGGAGCAGGTCAACGTGCCAACAACCCACAAAACTGCTCACTAAAGCACAGTCAGGCCAGGCTGCAACGGCCATGCCTATACCAAGGGACCCTCTGCTCCTAAGGGACACAGATCCTGAGGGGACCATAGGTAGGTGCTGTGTTTAGTACACATGCACTAACCCTGCTTCTCATTTTTCTGAATGCTGCTAAGTTGCTATTTACTAGGGCTGAGCTTAAAGGCTGTGGGGGACAGGCTTGTTACCGGAGGAAGCTTTCTTTGCCTCAACTTCCTTCCCAGAACTTGGGAATGGCGCTCCAATAACAAGCCACCAGGGTCCAGAAGACCATGTGTGATGTCAAAGGAGAGCCAGTGGGTCTCAAAGGTGGGTATGGCTCCCAGGTGTGCAGCCTGAGCCATCTCTCCAGGCTGAGTTTATTTTTTGAGCCACAGATGTGTGTCTATGGCTGACAAACATGAACTCAGATCACCCTAAATACCATGTTCCACTGTAGAAACAGCTTCAGGAAGTTTTTACAGTTATAAAACAAAAGAAAATCATAAATCAAGACACTTTTCAAATGCACAGTGGAAACACCAGGTGGGCAGGTTCCAGCGAAGTGTAGAAAGCCTCTGATACAGATGCTGTCTGCTGACATCCTTATTTGGGGGATGGTGGAAGCCAGCGATCTGCTAAGTCAACACATCCCAAAGGACTTCACCTGAATGTCACAAGGATATTATGTCAGGCACAGTGTGCTGGACAGCCTTAGTGTCAACTTGGCACACCTGGACAGAGGGAGCCTCAGCTGGGGAATTGCCTCCATTGAACTGGCCTATGGCCATGTCCATGGGGCATCTTCTTGATTTTTGAGTGATGTGGGAGGGCCCAGCCCACTGTGGGTGGCGCCACCCCTGGGCAGGTGGGCCTGTGTTGCATAAGAAAGCAGGCTGAGCAGGGGCCAGGGAAGCAAGCTAGTATGCAACGATCCTCCACGGCCTGTGCTCCAGCTCCGGCCTCCAGGTTCCTGCCCTGAGTTCCTGCCTTGGGCTCCCTTAGTGATGAACTGTGACCCGGGAGATGTAAGATAAATAAACCCTTTCCTCCCCAAGTTAGTATTGATCAGAGTATTTTGTCACAGCAATTGAAGGTAGACTAGAACACACAAGCATGGGTACTGATAGTCATTAAGGGGGCTGATGATAGCCCAGGATGATTTGACTTTGAATCTGCAACATTCCAACTCTCCACCACCACAATGTTCTAGTCAGTCAGTATTGCACAATATTCAACATCAATTGTGGCTTTTTTTCCTGGAAATTTCAGGCACACTGGAGAGGAGAGGCCTAGGCTGAAGCCTAGGCTGCCGCCCCAGTTGGGACAACTGCAGCTGGTGGCCTTAAGTAGAAGTAGGCACCCTTTAGAAAACTCCCAGAGCCCTGAGACTCATGCTAGGTCCTCTGTCTACGCTCTCTAAGGGTTCCCCAGGACCTGGGGGACATCTCCCCTGCGGAGGGGTATTGAGTCTTTTCGATCCACTGTTGAGACCCATGCTGCTCGGGTGTAGACCCATGAGGACTGAACGGTGCCGACCCCTGTTGCAGCTGTGGGTCAGAGCTGACTGTCAAATCTCATTATTAAGTTTGGTATTTGCTGAGGCTACAGTTACCATGGTGATTCCTCAGTGGACCTGGGCAAAGTAAATTGAAACCCTTGGAAAGGACCCACCATCTTAGGTGACTATGAAATGTTCCTGATTCCAGGAGGTCTGAGCATCCAGTGTTAATGAATCTAGAAGCCTCAGCCTTCAGGTCCACTTTGAAGGGCTCCATCAGGAGTGAGTCAGAAACGCAGCAGGGCCGGGCGTGGTGGCGCACACCTTTAAATCCAAGCACTTGGGAGGTGGAGGCAGGTGGATCTCTGTGAGATTGAGACCAGCCTGGTCTATTTAGGGAGTTAAAGACTAGCCAGGATTACATAATGAGACCCTGTCTCAAAAAATAAAAACACAACCCATTGAGTCCAGTTTGTGCTACCTGTTTGAATGGACAAGAGGCTAAGCCTGGAGTATTGGGGCTTCCAGGGTCCAGGCTTCTGCCACCGCGTGCAGCTCCCCGAACCCGGAGCTCACCTCCCTGTCTGCGGCTACAGCTCCTGCTGTGGTGTCCTTATGCGCTGATGCACAGGCCTGGCCTGCTCAGGGAAGCCTGGCCTTGTCCAGTCCACAGGGTCTGTCCCCATGTGTGTCCACAATAAAGGATGTTCTGTTTTTATGTCTTCAGCTAAAACACCCTGACAGAAGCACTGGAGGGGAGGAAGCGTTTATTTCAGTTCATGGTCCAGGGTACAGTCGGTCACCATGGGGAAGTGAGGCAGGAACCTGACATAACTGTTCACATCACCTTCACAATGAAGAGCAGAGAACTGAACTCATGCCTGCCCAGTTGTGCTCAGCCCATCCTTACACTTACACAGTCTAGTGGTGCTGCCCATGGTGGGCGGGGTTTCCGGCATCAATGAAGGCAATGGAGACAATCCCCCACAGACATGCCCACCAGCTAATCTGATCTAGACAATCCCTCACTGGGACTCTATGCCCAATTAATTCTAGATTGTGTCAAGCTGACAATCTAACCATCCCAGAAGTATTTGGAGATGTGGTTCTTTAGGGTTAAAACTGAGGGAAACTAGGCAGACCTGAGATGAAATTGATTACTCAGAGATTCATGATCGCACATACAGGGCTGGTTCTGTTATGATTGATTTATGTCATGAGAGCTCTAAACACTGCCTCACACACCTCTGTAACCACTTAGTTTGTCTTAGAGGGGGCAGTAGAAGCAGGTAGGGGTGCTTAGCTCCAGCCCAGGAGTGGCTTGTGGGCCACGTTCCACAGAACGGCTGTGTGCATACAGCTGTCTAAAGCACCCCATTCCTGAGAACGGCCCACAGCGGAGTGGCTTCCACCTGGGCAGACCCAGCTCTGGTGCACAGACCCACCTCAGCCCCTGTACAGTGAGCTGTACATACCCCACTGTGCCTGCTGGGGACAAGAGCCTTGTCGACAGTGCAGGTGACAGTGTGGTCTCTCCCTGCAGGTGTGGCCTGGTCACCCACAGCGGGATGGACCAAGTGCCCCTCCTATGTGACTATGGCTCAGGCTTCAGCATGGTGGGCTTCGCAAGAATGGAGGCTCCCTTGGCCATCTCTCCATTATCCTTGGGAAACTGAGGCATGATGTGAGTGACACCCCAACTTCATCCTCTAACCTCTTGTGTTGTTTGGGACACTGATTCCCATACTGACTGCTTCCTGGTAGACCTTTCTAGCCAGGCGGCCCCAGGGATGGGTGGGAGGACGTAAGCGAGCACCTCCCCTCCTGGTTGCTGGCTCCTCCACACCCTCCTGTATCAGCAGCTGCTCTGGGTGCAACTTCACTCGCCCCTAGCACCCTTCCTCCACTCTACTGCTGGGGACCCCCTCCCCTGAGCTTGGCCCTTGGCCCCACGCCCCACTTTTCTGATTTGCTCAGCGTTTCAGGATGGGTGGAGGCTTTTCCAACTAAACATGAAACTAGCCAGATGGTGGCAAAGAAATTAATAGAGGAGATAGTCCCCAGATATGGGATACCTGAGGCTATAGGTTCCGATAATGGCCCGGCTTTCATTAGTAAAGTCCTACAGGGACTAGCCCAGGCTTTGGGGATGGATTGGAAGTTACATTGTGCCTATAACCCACAAAGCTCAGGGCAGGTAGAAAGAATGAATCGGACACTG
>NW_008348583.1:28373-29517 GCF_000622305.1 Nannospalax galili | reverse complement strand
GTTAGGTCACGGGTAGGACCTAACCCGGTGTTAAATACCCCTCGTCTGAGGCCCCAACCTCCCCCGCCTGGGTCTCCTAGGCCCACCTTCAAGCCATCAGGCACCACAACGACATCAGCAGCCCCAGCCATGGAAAGGCCGGGGACGGCTGTGAAACCACAGACTTCCAGCAACCCTATGTGGGAGATGGTACTAGCTGTAATAGAAACCCTTAATCATACCACTCCCTCTCTCACTGACCTATGTTGGCTGTGCTACCCAGGATCCTCACCCTTTTATGAGGCTATCGGGATAAATAGTTCCTATACTCTCAACAACTCTCATCCCACCTATTGGGACGGGAGACCATGGGGACTTACTCTTGCTCAGGTCTCGGCCTCTGGCATGTGTGTAGGCACAGTTCCAACATCCCAAAGCAAGTTATGCTCCTCATACAATAACACCCCATGGGAGCAGGGAAAGTGGATTATACCCACCTCAGGCTGGTGGCTCTGTTCAAAAATGGGCCTCATCCCAGCCCTATCCACCTCTGTATTTAATGCTAATAATGAATTTTGTGTACTTGTGGCCATTCTGCCCCATCTTTCATACCACTCTCATGAACTCCTCCTCTCCTATTGGGAGGAAAAACAGAGTCCACTCCGAAAGAAGAGGGAACCCATTACTGCCTTAACCATCAGAACTCTCTTCTCCGTGGGGTTAGCTGGGACAGGAATCACAGCCCTAGTAACGTGAGAGCAAGGGCTCACAGCACTAAGGCTACCAATCGACAGGGACTTGGAACAGCTCCGGCAAATGATGTCGGACCTGGAGCAATCCCTCACTTCCTTATCAGAGGTGGTGTTACAAAACAGAAGGGGCTTGGATCTCCTATTTTTAAAGGAGGGCGGGCTATGTGCAGCTTTAAAAGAAGAATGCTGTTTCTATGTAGACAAGACAGGGGCAGTCAGGGAATCTTTGACCAAGTTAAAAAAAGACCTGGAGAGGAGGCACAAGGAGTATGAAAGTAATGAAAGCTGGTTTGAGTCTTGGTTAATGCATAGATCATGGTTTACAACTCTCCTCTCAGCTGTTGCAGGACCCCTAATTATCCTACTGCTATTGGTCACAATTGGTCCCTGCATAATAAATAGGGTACTAAAGT
>NW_008348583.1:23788-26234 GCF_000622305.1 Nannospalax galili | reverse complement strand
ACAAATCCCAGTCTTGGGCTCCCTCATAATGAACTGTGACCCAGGAAAGGTAAGCAAAATAAACCGTTTCCTCCCTAAGCTGGCATTGATTAGAGTGTTTTCTCACAACAGTGGAGAAACAAACTAGAACAGGGGTTAAAGAAAAGAATAAAAAGGGCTGCTGTGATTTCTCCAAGAGAGAAACATTCCTCTTTCTGATTAGAAATGCAGTTGGAGGACAGAGGCCTCGGCATTGAGGTGGAGTCTGTAGAAAACAAGTAGCCACATATAGAAACAGTACTCTGTTGTCTCATAGTGACTCAACATTGGGAACAGACCTCTGTCCATTTATATTTCTGAGAAAGCTAACTGATATGCACTGTAGAATAAAAACTTGGATGGGACAACACAGGAGTAGACAGATATGGATAAAATGCTCTTGAAGGCAGACTAGGGAGAAGGAACTTCTTTATTGGGAGAAACTTCTTTTGTTTCTGTTTGTATCAGTGGAGGACTTGGCTTTTGTATTTGAGACTTTGCCTCATTGTGAAGCATAGGCTAGCTACCACCTAAACCATGTAACTCTCACTGGCCAGAACTCTTGTCATCCTTAACAGTCTTCCTTCTCCTCCCATAGCTTCTGTGAGGCATGACAGGAGGCTCCAAGGGAGGCTTTGAGTAAGAAGCAAATTGAATTTGGGATATTTTAGGAGATAACGGTGTTTGGCACTTGCTCAGAAGAGTCCGGAAAGAACCACCAGGATGCAAGAAACCACTGTACAGGGGGTGGTCTTTTTCCAAGATCCAAAGCTCAAGGGCACCAGGAAGGATCTTGGAAATGAGAGGCTGAGAAGCAGTACCTCAGATAAAAGCTGATGTGGCCAGCTGATTTCCATCTCTGAGAGGTTTCCTGTGATTTCTCCTCACCTTCTGAAGGAAGATGGGGCATCTATGCACACATCCTGTATCTACTTAAGTCAAAATTCAAATGAAATTCTTCACAAAACTAACCAAATAATCTAAAATTTCAAATGAAACCCAAAAGACCAAAAATGTCCATAACAAGCCTAAAGAGAAAGAAAGCTGCTGGAGGTATCACAATGCCTGACCTTGAGTTATATTTCTAGTCTGGTCCTGTTTCTGGCTATTGTGAATAAACAGTAATTGCTATGGATTTTAACTATGTAGGATGCTATAGAGTCCTCTGGGTTTGTGTCCGAAAGTGGCATAGTTGAGTCCTGTGGTAAGTTTTTTGTTGTTGTTTAAAAAATATTTTGGCCCCAGAACTTGAGAGGCAGAGACAGGCAGATCTCTGAGCTCAAGGCCAGCCTGATCTACATAGTGAGTTCCAGGCCAGCTGGAGCTACAAGGAGACTCTGTCTCAAAACAAAAAAAAAAGACCAAAAAAGATAAGAAAAACAAAAACAAATACTGTGTTTTCTCTTATACATGGAACACAAACTTAAAAGTGTGTATATAGTTGGGCATGGTGGCACACACCTTTAAATCCCAGCACTCAGGAGGCAGGGGTAGGTGGATCTATCTCTGTTAGCGAGTTCTAGGGCAGCTGGGGCTACAGGGAGACCTTGTCTCAATAAATTTAAAAAAATGAATAAATATGTGTGTGCATTTATGTATGTGTATCTGTAGGTCAAGAATCTGGAAAGGAGATCATGGGGGGGGAGACATTAAAGGAGATTAGTGCAATGAAATTCATACAATAGGAAAGCAAAGGACTAACTGCAAGAAGAAAGGAGCCAGCTTGGAGGCGGTGCCTAGGGGAGGGCAGTGAAGGAAAGGAGCGAAAGAAAACAAAGTATGGTGGTACGCATGTCTGAAGATGCCATGATGAAACGCATTGCTGTGTATGCCAACCTAAAAGAGTATGTAAATAAATAATAAAAAAGAAAATGGCAGCCATATGAGGTGTTAAACTAAATTTAGCATGGGGATGACTTCATTCTTATGTCTTTCCATAATTGCTGCAATTTAACTTAGTAAACTGTAAACTAACTGAAAGCCTCACTCAGGAGTGAACTATTGTAACAAGTAGCTGAGTCCTAGCACTCCCGCCAGCCAACAGTCAGTCACAGGTGGCCAAATGGTTAGAGCAGTTTCAAATAAAGCAAAGCCAATCACGCTGCCTCGGCAGCTCACTTGTGTTTCTTTAAATGTGGCCTGACAGCAGTACAGGCCAGGGCTCCCTGAGCCTGTTATTGTCCTGAGAGTTGCTCAGTTCGCAAACAGTTCTCTGCTCAATTAAATTCTGCTAAACTCAATTTGTCAAAAGTCTTTATTTGAATAGAAGTTATTTTAAATGGCTTGATGGTGGCAATTATTTCCCAATATATACATATACATAAGTGATAAACCTGAAATGTATGCATTTTAATTGTCAATTATACATCTATAAAGATGAAAAGACAGAAAAAGATAACATTGCAAAATGTAGGCAAAAGAATGTGGA
>NW_008348583.1:18003-18281 GCF_000622305.1 Nannospalax galili | reverse complement strand
ACCACAAAACTAACCAAATAATCTAAAATTTCAAATGAAACCCAAAAGACCAAAAATGTCCATAACAAGCCTAAAGAGAAAGAAAGCTGCTGGAGGTATCACAATGCCTGACCTTGAGTTATATTTCTAGTATGGTCTTGTTTCTAGCTATTGTGAATAAACAGTAATTGCTATGGGTTTTAAGTGGGTTTTAACTACGTAGGATGCTATAGAGTTCTCTGGGTTTGTGTCCGAAAGTGGCATAGTTGAGTTCTATGGTAAGTTTTTTGTTGTTGTTT
>NW_008348583.1:7880-16821 GCF_000622305.1 Nannospalax galili | reverse complement strand
TTTATTTAATGTATATGCATGTATTACTTGCATGTAGGTAAGTGCACCCATGTCATGCAATGCCCAGGAAGGTCAGAAGAGGGTGTCGAATCCCCTGGGACTGGAGTTATGGACAGTTGTTAGCTGCCATATGGGTGTGTTGGGGAACCCTGCTGTTAAGGTTGGCTCCTTTCTCAGCAGGAGCTTCCTGCCTGACTTACCTGGAAAGTGCCGCCAAGCACGGATGCTTGGCCTCATTTAAAACATGACCTTTGACATAGTTACCTGGAGTAAAACTACCCCCAATTTTTTCTATATGATAATTAGTCATTGCCAGATAGTCAGATGATAGGAGCCTACTCCCACGAGTAAATAAAGCATACTATGAGCACCTGTCAGCTGAAGCATTGGCTACTGCCTCCACACTATATTTTCCCTAACCCCCACTGAATAAACAGAGCTGTTTCACTGAATCTAGAACTGTTTCACTGAGTCTGGAGCTGTTTGTATCACTGAGCCTGCCTCCCCAGAAGGGCTTTCTTCCGTCAGTGCTCACTGGCCATCCTGACCCCGTTTGTTGCTTCTGCTCCCTTTGTCCTCGTGGACTGGTGACCAATGACCCACGAGGAAAGGGAGAGACCCTACAGGCCAACAGCCCATGAAAAAGAGATAATGCAGACTTTTTAAAAAATTTTAATGTATACTTTTATTGAATTTTTGTGCATTTCATATAACAAATCTTCTTAAAATTTTATTATTTTTATTTATTTTATGTGTATGAGTGTATTGCCTGCATGTAAGTGCACCTGTGTCATGCAATGCCAGTGGAGGACAGAAGAGGCCGCTGGATCCCCTGGAACTGGAGTTACAGGTAGTTGTTAGCTGCCATGGGGGTGCTGCAAGAACAACCAGTGTTCTTAATCACTGAGCCATCTCTCCAGCCCCCAAACAACAAATCTTAATTACATTTAAACCCCCTCCCTCACATTCATGCCCTATAGCCCCCTCACCGAATTTCATGTACTCCGTCATATATCTTAAGGCCTACCAAATCAGGTTCTTGTACCCAGATGTCACTAGGTTCAAGTTCACCAACTGGAGTCTAATCGTCCTATCCATAATCACCCCCTTAAAGATGATCATCTCACCCCCACCCAGCAGTAGTCAGGTGCCAGTATTTCCTAGGCTCAGTCTGGGTCCTGCTGCCCATTTCCCCAATACTATGTAGGGATTTTTGTCTGCGTGGGTCTTGTGCATGCTGTCACCACTGCTGCAAGTTCATATGAGCAAGTTTTCAGAGGCCTGAAAGATTATGTTTCCTTATGTGCGTGCACCAATCCTGACTCTTAAAATGTTTCTGCTCCCTCTTTCTCAGTGATCCCTGAGCCAAAATGTTCCAGACTGTGATATTTATCTGCAGAACTTCAGTTAAGGCACAGGTGAAGGTATACTGGAGCTGAAGGAGAATAACAACTGATTTCCAAAAATTTTCACTCCCACCAATAATAAGTAAGAATTTCACTCTTCCTATAGTCTCAGCAATACTTGATATTCTTTGTTTTCTTGCTGATGGGCATTATGACTGGATTGATGTGGAAATTCAAATTACTTGTTACTTCATATTCATGATGGCTTTGGATTTTGGAGACTTTTTAAACGATTTATTGGCAATGTTTGTTTCTTCTTTTTTCTTTTTCATAAGTTATTTTATTTACTACTTTTATTCTATGTGTATGACTGCATTGCCTGCATATATGTAAGTACACCCATGTCTCACAAATCCCATGAAGCTCAGAAGATGTGGAATTGCCTGTAACTGGAGTTATGGAGGCGTGTTACCTGGGTCCTCTGCAAGACCAGTCAGTGCTCTAAAATGATGAGTCAACTCTCCAATCCCCTAGTTTTTCTTTTATTGAGACAGTGTCTCACTGTGTAACTCAGTCCTGGAACTTACTGTGTAAACTAGGCTGGACTTGAATTCAAAGATACACCTGCCCCTGGACACCAGTGCTTGGTTGAAAGGCATGTGTACCACATAAAGCCTTCCTTCTTTTGAGATCTGCGTCTACATACTGTCAGCCTCTTTATTGATTAACATTTTTATTCTTTTGATGTTCAGTATTTGCAATTATTAATGTATTCTTGATATTAATCATGTTTGTAAATTACCAAGAAAAGGTGTCCCCCATTCTGATACTTACTGAGCAGAAGCTTTTAACGTCATGTAATTCCATTCGTCTTCAAGTAGCTTCAGTGTTTTACCCATTTTGGGTTAATTTTTCTGTAGGAAGAGGTATATGGACCTATATAGAAATCCTTCTTCTGGAGGTGGATATCTGCTTTGGCCAGCACCATTTGTTAAGTAGGCTACAGCTATTTCAGTGCCGTTTTGGATATCTTTGACAGATATTAGGGACCATGTCTGTTTGGCTTTATGGCTGGTCCACTGTGGTATCATTGGTCTCCCCGTCATTTTGTGTCACTCTCATACTACCTCTGTCACGATGTCTGTGCTATATGCTGATGTATGCATCAGCATTCCTGAAAGTGTGCATCAGATCTCAGTGTTTTCTGTGAGGTCTGAATGGATTTTCAGTTAATACTTGTATCATCTGCTTATAGGGATTATTGGAGTTTACTTTCCTATATCTAGTCCTTTCTCTTTTTGTCTTGCCTCACTGTTCTAGCTACTTCTTCAAACTGTCTATTGAATATGACTACAAAGGGTGGGAATGACTATAAAAATATTTCATTTATTATTTCGAATGTATGTGTATGAGTGCATTGCCTGCATGTATTTAAGTACACCTGTGCCATGCAATGCCTGCAGAGGTCAGAAAATGGTATCGGATCTCCTGAAACTGAGGGTGCAGAAGGTTGTTAGCCATCATATGGGTCCTGGGAACCATACCTGGTCGTCTTCAAGAACAGCCAGTGCTCTTAAGTGCTGAGCCATCTCTCCAGTCCCCCTCATCTACTCTTTCATAGGACACGTTCACAGTAATTTCCCATTCTGTAATCGGTTGCCTATTGGTTTAAACTGTTGATATTTATTATTTTAAGGTTTGTTTCATATATTCCTAACTTGTACAGGAGCTTCATCATGAAGGCATGATGAAGAGTATCAAATGCATTTCTTTTTTAGGCAGGTTCTCCCTGGAACTTGATGTTTAGATTAGGCTGGCCTTGATCTCACAGATATCTGCCTCTCTCTGCCTCTTGAGTGCTGGGATTAAAGGCATATGCCACCATGCCCAGCTCAAATGCACTTTCTCTTTATATCGAGATGATCATGCAATTTTGTCCTTTTGTTTATTTATATGTTGTTTTGCGTTTTCAGATTTGAGTATATTGAACTAAACTTACATTCCTGGGATGAAACCAATTTGGTCCTGTTGTGTTTTTTCTTAATGTATTCTTGACATTGGTTTGCAAGTTTATTTTGTCAATTTATATTTTATATATTTATATATATACACATATGTATGTATATATAAATATTTTTATTAAGCTTTTGTAATTTCATACAACAGTTCTTAGTCAGATTTAGGCTCCCTCCCCCATTCCCCCAGCAACCTCATGTATTCTGCCATACATGTTAAGTCCTGTCCATCCAGGCATTTGTACCCAAATGCCCTTCAGTGTAAATTCGTCCACTGGAGTCTAGTCAGCCCATTTAGAGATCGTATGTAAGGCATACTCTTCCTCAGTCAGCAGGAATTGGTTTCCAATGGTCAGTCTAGTACCAGCCCACCACCTATTTCTCTCCTCCCCCTTGGGCCCTTGTTTAATTGCATTGACGTGGGTCCTGTGCTCAATGCCACCATTGCCACAAGTGAACAAATGCAAGCTTCCAGTGTCCTGGAAGCCTCTGTTTCCCTGTGTTCATGAACCAGCTCGGGCTCTTACAATCTTTCTACCCCTGATCCATAATGCCTGAGCCATAGGTGGATGAGGTTCCATATAGGAGTCCTATCCTACACCCTGTAGTCTCTTATTCTTTAAAAGTTGACCAGTTTTGGCCTTCTCTGTGCATCGCACTCTGCTGTATAAGGAAGTTTACTGTTGAGAGTTGAGGGATGCATTAGATTCTACCTCTTGTTCCATTAGCTTTAATTGTAGAGGTTCAACTGTAGCTGTGACACCTACACTGGGCATCTCTCAAAAAATATGTTCTCTGTGTCTGACCAGATGTTCAATTCTGAAGTAGATTCCATCTGTTGAAAAAAGAAACTTCTTTGATGAGTAGTGTATGGTATGCTTATCTGTAAATATAAGGATCTTTATTTAGTATGTAGTAAGAAATTAAATTTTCCTACAGATATGAAAGAGATAGGGTTTTCTCTAGGATTTATGTACTTTCCTGCCATGTGTATTTGGCTAAGTTTACAGAGCCACCCATGAGTTCTCTCCCACTGAGAGGGCTTTAAGTTCAATTAGATAGCAGTTGATCACTCCCCAGATAACAGTGCTACTATTGCAGCAACAGAGGCAGATTGCCGTGCTGGTTATTATGGTTATTAGAGTTTAGGGCTAGGTTGGAACACTGGTTGTTTTTAACCCTTGGCAGTTTGCATATCATCATCCAGTATTATGATAGCTAAACTTCAGTTAGAAGACTTCCAGGTCAGTTCCTGCTCCATTGCTTCAAGTCCTACACCCTATGTATGTCCTGTCTTCAGCAGTAGGGTCTTATCTTCTAGCTCTGGGATATAAGCAGGAAATCTGGCAAGAGCCTGTATTATTTTGGGAGTCTCCTGGACCACCTTCGCCAACCACTCCAAGGGAGGTCTCTTCTGTCTGGCACTGTGTTCTTTGCCAGACAGCTCCCAGGTATACATACGCACTGATGTTCAGACGCCATATGTGCATTTCTCATGGGGCTTCAAGGGCATTGTATTTCCCTCTAGTTTTCCTAGCACCCCCCAAGATTCATTCATCTATGCTATTTTTGCTCAGCTGACATCCTTCCTCCTTCCCTTGTCCAAGAACCCCATTGCCACCCTCCCTCCAATAACACCTGCCTCCAACCATCCTCCCTCTCCTGATTTCCCTCCCCACCCCACACCATGACCCCTTGCATGTCCTTCCCTCCTCTCCTCCCTGCTGAACACTCCCACTTTCCCCACCTACCCCCTGGTAACGTCTGTTCCCTACTATCCCCCTTTCAGGTTCTTTCTTTTTCTTTACCTCCACGTATCCTTTCCATTTTCCTGAATCTTGGTATTACATCAGAATTTAGATACTCAAATATAAGGGATTGGCATTACAATCCACAAATGAGGGAGAACATATATTGTTGCTTTTCTGAACTTGTGTTACTTCACTTAATATCACACATTCAAGTTTCATCCATTTACCTGGAAATTTCATGATTTCATCTTTTCTTACTGTTGAGTAGAACTCCACTGTGTAGATCTACATTTTCATCATCTATTTAAAGGGGAAATGACCAGTATTGTGTGAGGGTCTATGGGACATCTGGTCCACAGTTTTTAGAAAGGGATTTGATTCCTGCAATTGAGGTTTTTCTTAGTCTATGATGTCTAGAAGGGACAATGCCACCCTTTTAAATGGTAACCCCTTTTAATCTCTTTTTAAAATGTATATTATATACTTTTAGTATCCTATAGTGGTAGGTTTCCATTTGGCTTTTTCTAAAGGCCTTTCGAGTTTGTTATCTCACCCCATACTCCCTCCTCTACCCTGACCACTCATTCCCCACTCCATTTAACTCTTCCTACTTTAATGTTTCTCTTCCCCCATTCATAACACTACACTCTAACACCCTTCCCAGGAAACATCCCCTTAATCCATACCCATTGATGAGTTTCTTGAGCTCTCTGGTATTTCAAATTGAAACATGCATATCTAAGACTTCAAAATAGCATCCAGGTATGCGAGAGAATGTGGTTTTGTCTTTCTGTATTTGAGTTCACTCAGAATAGTGGTTTCCAGTTCCATCCTGTCACCTGCAAATTTAATAACTTTGTTTATATAAAGAGCTGACTAGTGTTCCATTGTGTATATGTACACACCTTCATTATCCAGTCATCAATAGTTGGACACCCGGTTGTTTCCAATTTCTGGCTATTATGAAAAGGGCAGCTATAAATGTGAATGCACAGGTATTTCTGTCATAGGGTACAGAATCTTTGTGTATATGCCCAATAGTGGTATGGCTGGGTCACATGGTACAACAATTTTGAGATTTTTGAGGAAACTTCACATTGATTTCCATAGTGGCAGCACCAGTTTGCACTTTCTTCAAATCCTTGCCGGCATTTGTCATTATTTGTTCAGTTTTTTAAAATGTTACCCATTCTGGGTGGGGTATGATCAAATCTCAAAGTTGTTTTAGTCCGAATGTCTCTAATGACTAAAGTAAAGATGTAAACATTTTAAAAGTATTTCTCAACCATCTGTGTTTCAATGGAATTTATGCGCACTTCATACAAAACATCATAATTATCTTTATTCCCCTATCATCAGTCCCTCACAGTCCCCCTCACCAGATCATGCATCAGACCTCACCCACACACAGCTCAGGGGCCACTGTGGAAGAGAGGGCAGAAAAAGTGTAAGAGCAAGTGTTGGTACATGATCACAAGGAAGCAGAGTCTCCCAGACCTCTGGGAAGTTGTTCATATGAACTTACAGCAATGGTGTCAGCATGCATAAGACCCATATGAACTCAATCAGACACAAACACAAAATGGAGGTGGATACATGGGCAGCAGGCCCCAATTTTATTTTAAGAACCATTGAAACTGATCACTGCTTGGTGAAGTATAGTTAATTTTCTTAAGGGAGAGACTCTAGATAGGCTGTTCAGACTCCAGTAGATGAATCTGCACTGAGGGACATCTGGATACACAAAGTTGTGTTTCTTTAGAGAGTTTCCTGTTCGGTTCCTTGTCCCACTTTTTAATTGGGTTGTTTGTTTGCTTTTTGATTTTTTACCAAGATTTTGTACATGTCATACAACAGTTCAATTCTTACTCAAATTTGAAAATTGTCCTGTTCTGACTTTTTTCTAGTTCCCTGTCTAGAACTTGTAATGCTAATTACTCTTGCCTTTACTTCTCCACATCTCCTATTCATGAATCAGGACTTTCTTTTCCCCTTAGATATAACAGTTATGCAATGTGGGAGTCTTTTAGATAGACCCACTGAAGCGGTACTCCAATTGCCTCACCCTGCGTCCCTGCTCAGCATGGAAGAAGCCAGATCGGTCTGCATACCTATTCTCTATTGGCAATTTGGGTAACCCCTTCAGGGGATGGCATGATAAGAATAGGAGGTAGGAATTGGCTAAGCAGTTAGGGTGAAAAGACCCCAAAGAAATGTAGCCAGTTTCTTGGCTAAAAGTCAAAATGTCCTTGGGCCTGTTAGCAACATAATCTGTTCCAAAGGCCAAAAATGTCAAAAGTATTTGGGAACTTGTATCTAATCCTTAAAAGATTTTAGGGTTACCTTTTCAGAGGAGGGGAATGTTGGAGGGGAGGGAGTGGGCATGAATTTGGTCAAAATACCTTATACACATGTATGAAATTCTCAATAAAGTTTTTGTAAAATTTTTTAAAAAAGAAATAAAAAGCACACCCACACACACACAAAATAAATAAATAAATCCCCACCCTACCTCAGACCTCATGAATTCTGCCATACATGCTAAGTCCTATCCAGTCAAGCATTTGTACCCAGATGTCATTCGGTGCAAATTCATACACTGGAGTCTAGTCAGCCTATCTAGATGTCATAAGTAAGGTCTACTCTTCCTCATCCAGTAGTAATAGGTCTCAGTTCCCAGGCTAGGGCCATCCCCTGCCCATTTCCCTCACTCTACTCTGGACCCTTGTCTGATTGAGTTGGTATGAGTCTTGTGCTCGATGCCACCATTACCACAATTTCATGTGTACAAGCTTCCAGTAGTTTGGAAGCCTGTTTCCCTAGGTTCATGGGCCAAGCCTGGCTCTTACAATCTTTCTGTCCCCTCTTTCACAATGGTCCTGGAGCCATGGGTCAGTGAGATTTAATATAGGAGTCCTGTCCAGGGGCAGACACATTTCAGTTTTTTATGCTTTAAAACTTGGCCAATTGTGTCTTTCTGTGTGTATCACACTCTGTTGTACGCTTGTTTTGATGTTTAGTGTCTTGAGTTCTTTGTATATTCTAGATACTAACACTTTTTCAGAGGTATAGCTGGTAAAGTTTTTTCCCATTCTGTAGGTTGACTCTACATTCCAATGATGGTGTCTTTGATGTGCATAAACTTTTTAGTTTCATCTGTTCCCATTTGTAATTGTTGGATTTAAGGACTGTGCTATAGGAGTCCTATTCTGAAAGTCCTTTCCTTTGTCTATAAGTTCCAATGTATATACCAAATTTCTCCTCTATCTGATACATGGTAATGGGGCTTATGTTGATACATTTAGAGTTGAGTTTTGTGCATGGTGAGAGATAGAGATCTACTTCATTCTTCTACATGCTGGTATCCAGTTTAATAAGCACCGTGCTAAACATGTTTCTTTTCTCCAGTGTACATTTCCAGGTCTTTTGCCAAAATCCAGCTGGATGTACATGTGTGAATTTAAATCTGGGTCCTTAATTCTATTCCACTAAACAGTGGGACTGTTTTATGATAGTATGATGCCATATGTAGTACTAGAGCTAATTTTGAGATCAGGTATGTTAATGCCTCCAATAGATCTTTTATTGCTCAGGATTGATTTGGCTATCTTGAGTTTTTCTGTTTCCAAAAGAAATTTGAGATTGTTTTCTCAATTTCTGTGAAGAATTTTGTCAGAATTTTAATGGGGATTGCAGTGAATTTGCAGATTGCTTTTGGATGCCCATTTTCACAATATTAATCTTATCAATCCATGGGCTATGAGGTCTTTAGTCTTCTGTTATACTCTTCAATTTCTTCTTTTTATTTAACTTCCCAGATGGATTTTTA
>NW_008348583.1:3337-7453 GCF_000622305.1 Nannospalax galili | reverse complement strand
TCATACACACAAAATATAATAATAAATAAAAAATTTTAAAAATGACAATAAGCTTAAAATTTTTTAGTTCATTTTTATTGCACTTTTACCACTTCATACAACAGTTCTTAATTAAATTCAGACCCCCTCCCCCATCCATGCCTCCCCCCATTGTGCCATCAAATCTCATGTATTCTCCCCAACATGCTAAGTCCTATTCATTCAGGCATTTGTACCCAACTGTCTTTCAGCACAAATGTGTCCACTGGAGTCCAGTCAGACCATATAATGTTCATATTTAAGTCATACTCTCCCTTACTCAGCAGCAATCAGTCTCAAAAAGTTCTAAGTCTAGTGCCATCCCACCACCCATTTCTCTTCTCCTCTCTGGGCCCCCACTCAACTGCATTGACATGGGTCCTGTACTTAACACCACCATTGCAATAAGTTCACATGTGCAAGCTTTCATTGGCCCAGAAGGCTCCACTGCCCTGTGTTCATGCACTAACCTTGGTTCTTACAATCTTTCTGACCCCTCTTTCGCAATGGTCCCTGAGCCGTAGGTGGATGAGGTTCCACATAGGAGTCCTAACCTACACTCTGCAGTCTCTTACTCTTTAAAACTTGGCCAGTTGTGCCCTTCTGTGTGCACCACACTCTGTTGTATTAAGAAGCTTTACTGGTGAGACTTGAGGTATGTAGTAGTTTTCTCTCCACCACTTATTCCACTATGTTCCATGAGCCTTGGCTGTAGAGGTTCAACTGTAGATGTGTCACCCAGCACTGGGCATCTCTCCTATGTTCTGTGTCTGACCAGATGTGCAATTCTACAGTAGCCTCCATCTGTTACAAAAAGAAGCTCTTTGATGAGTGCTGTATGGTATGTTTGTCTGTAAATATAAGGATTGATATTTAACATGTAGTAAGAAGTTTCATTTGTCTTGAGATATAAAGGAGATAGGGTTTTCTCCAGAATCCATGTCCTCTCTTTCCATGTGTATTTGACTGAGTTTACAGTGCTACCCATGATCTCCCTCCCATTGAGAGAGCTTCAAGTCCAATTAGATAGCTGTTGATTGCCCCCAGATAACAGTGCCACTGCTGCAACAATAGAGGTAGTTTGCCATGCCAGTTTTTATGGTTATGAGGCTGTAGGGCTCGGGTGGACCATTGATTGTTTTTCTCCCTTGACACTTTGCATCATACAAATACAAGAAGCATACAGAACACCAAACAGACAGGACCAGAAAAGAAACTCTCCATGGCACATCAAAGTAAAAACACTAAATATAAAAAACAAAGAGACAATAGTGAAAGGTGTAAAAGAGAAACAAGTCACATATAAAGGAAAACCCATCAGGATTATAGCTGACTTTTCAGTGCAAACTATGAAAGCCAGAAGACCCTGGACCAAAGTATTCCCAGTTTTAAATGACCACAGATGGCAACCCAGATTACTGTACTTGGCCAAAATGTCTATTATAGTTGAAGGGGAAAGAAAAATCTTCCATGACATGTATAGGCTGAAGGAATTCATGTCCACAAAACCAGCCCTCCAGAGAGTTCTGGAAGCAATACAAAAACATGAAGAAAGGAATGACTATACGCAAGGGGTTGCAGAAAGAAATTCAATGAAGGTATAACTGTGGAAATGCACAGCTATATCAAGAATGTGAACAGAAATAAAAATGACAGGGTTCAATACATACCTTTCATTAATAACTTTAAATATCAGTGGACTTAACTCCCCAGTCAAAAGACACATACTAGTTGAGCAGATTAAAAAAAAAACCCATCTTTTTGTTGTCTGCAAGATACTCACCTCACTTGCAAGGACAGGAACTACGTTAAGGTGAAAGGATAGAAAAAATATATACCAAGCAAATGGTACTAAGGAAAAAGCAGGTGTTGTAATTCTAATATCTGATAAAATAGATTTTATACTAAAACTAATCAGAAGAGATAAAGAGGGCTACTTCATTCTGACCAAAGGAACAATAAACCAAGAAGATATTACAATCATGAACATATATATTCACCAAACTCTGGTGCACCCAACTTCATAAAAACAGTACTACAGGACTTTAAGAGCCAGATTAATCCCAACTCATTAATGGCAGGGGACTTCATTACCCCATAATTTTCCATTAGATAGGTCAACAGGACAGAGAATTAACAGAGAAACATCTGAGTTAAACAATACCATATATCAAATGGACTTAAGAGATATCTACCGAGTATTCCACCCAAGTACCAAAGGACATACTTTCTATTTAGTGCCCCATGGAACCATCCTCAAAATTGACCATATACTGGGGCACAAAACAAACCTTAAAAAATACAAAAAGATTGAAATAATTCCATTCTTTCTATCAGACCACAATGCAATAAAGCTTACAATCAACACCCTAAGAAACTCTGGTAACTACACGAACACATGAGGATTAAACAACACACTCCTGAATGATGAATAGGTCAAAGGAGAAATTAAGAAAGAACTAAAAGTATTCCTGGAACTAAATGAAAAGCTCAATATAACACAACAAAACTCCTGGGACACATTGAAAGCTGTCATTAGAGGGAAGTTTATAGCTCTAAGTGCCTACATTAAAAATCAGAAAGAACACAAATAAATGACTTAACATTGCAACTCAAGACACTTGAAAAACAACAACAAATGAAACCCAAACCCAGCAGACAAGAAGAAATAACAAAAACCAGAGCAGAAATTAATGAAATAGAAAGAAAGAAAACAATACAAAGAATCAATGAACCCAAGAACTGGTTCTTTGAAAAGATAAACAAGATTGATAGAACAAAAGAAAGAAAGAGCACCTCCAAATCAACAAAATCAGAGATGAAAGGGGAAACATCATAACAGACACCAAAAAGATACAGAACATTATAAGGGAATACTTTAAAAACCTATATGCTACTAAATTTGAAAACCTAAAAGAAATGGACGGGTATCTAAAAGCATGGGAACCACCAAAACTAAACCAAGAAGAGATTAAGAGCTTAAACAGACCCATATCACATAAGAAACTTGAAATATTAATACAAAACCTCCCAACTAAAAAAAAGCCCAGGACCAGATGGATTTACAGCAGAATTCTACCAGGCATATAAAGAAGATCTATATCCAATGCTGCCTAATTTATTCCAAAAGATAGAAATGGAGGGAGAACTTCCACATCCCTTCTATGAAGCCAGCATCACTCCAATACCAAATCCAGGTAAATACACAATCATAAAAGAAGACTATAGACCCATATCCTTAATGAACATAGGTGCAAAAATTCTCAACAAAATACTTGCAAACCGCATACAGACACACATCAAAAAGATCGTCCACCATGATCAAGGTGGCTTTATTCCAGAGGTGCAGGGATGGTTCAATATACATATGTCAATAAACCTCATAAATCATATAAATGGGCACAAAGACGAGAATCACATGGTCACCTCAATAGATGCAGAGAAAGGCTTTGACAAAATTCAACCTGCATTTATGTTCAAAGTCCTAGAGAGAATTGGACTGGAGGGAACATACCTCAACATAATTAAAGCCATATATTACAAACCACAGCCAACATCATTCTAAATGGAGAAAAACTGAAAGCATTCCCATTGAAATCAGGAACCAGACAAGGCTGCCCACTATCCCCACTTCTCTTTAACATAGTGCTTGAAACTACTGCAAGAGCAATAAGACAAGAGCATGAAAATAAATGAGTAATAACTGGAAAAGAAGAGATCAAATTATCCCTTTTTGCAGATGATATGATATTATATCTAAGGGACATCAAAAATTCCACCCGAAAACTCCTAGAAATTTTTTTTTATCACTTTCAGCAAACTGGCAGGTTACAAAATCAATTTACAAAGGTCTGTAGCCTTTCTATATACCAATAGCAAGCAATCAGAGAAAGAGTTCATGGAAACACTCCCATTCACAATAGCTGCAAAAAAAAATCTCAGAATAAACCTGACCAAGGACATTAAAGACTTCTACAATGAAAATTTTAAATCTTTGAAGAAAGAGATTGAGGAATACATAAGCAGATGGAAGGATCTCCTATGCTCATGGATTGGAAGAATTAATATTGTGAAAATGACCATCTTACCAAAAGCCAT
>NW_008348583.1:0-3269 GCF_000622305.1 Nannospalax galili | reverse complement strand
TATACCAGATTTTAAGCTGTATTACAGAGCTATAGTCATAAAAACAACATGGTACTGGCACAAAAATAGACCCATAGATCAATGGAACAAAATCAAAGACCCAAATATGAGTATATGCAATTTCATCCACCTGATATTTGACAAAGGGGCCAAGAGCATTCACTGGAGGAAAGACAGCATGTCCAGCAAATGGTGCTGGCAAAACTGGATCTCCACCCATGGAAGAATGACCCTAAACCTCTATCTTTCACCTTGTGCAAAAGTCAACTTCAAATGGATCAAAGACTTCAATGTGAAGCCAGAAACTCTAAAACTGTTAGAAGAAAACACTGGTAATAACCTACCAGATATACATGTAGGAAAGGATTTTCTGAACCGGAGACCAATTGCTCAGGTAACAATGTCCAGAATCAACAAATGGGATGTCATTAAAGTAAAAGGCTTCTGTACATCAGAAGAAGCAATGAAGGAATGGGAGAAAATCTTCACCAGCGACACATCTGACAGAGGTTTAACATCCAGAATATATAACGAACTCAAAAAACAAATAATCAAGAAAGGAAGTAACCCAATTAAAAGATGGGCTAAGGAACTGAACAGCGAGTTCTCAAAAGAAGAAATAAAGATGACTAAGAAGCATCTTAAAACATATTTAACATCACTAGTACTTAGGGAAATGCAAATTAAAGCCACCTTAAGATTTCATCTTACCCCAGTCAGACTGGCTAAGATCAAGAGAACAAATGACACCAAATTTTGGAGAGGACGTGGAGAACGAGGTACACTCATCCACTGCTGGTGGGGCTGCAAACTTGTTCAAACCCCATGGATAGCAGCATGGAGAACTCTTTAAAAACTACAAATGAACCTACCATTTGACCCAGTTATACCAATCCTTGGCATATACCCAAGGAACTCATCCTATTGCAGAGATACTTGTACATCCATGTTTGTTGCTGGTCTTTTCACAATAGCTAAGAGATGGAAGCAACCTAAGTGTCCCTCAATTGACGAGCGTATAATGAAAATGTGGTTCATTTATACGATGGAGTTTTATTCAGCAGTAAAGAAACATGAAATCATGAAATTTGCAGAAATTTGCAGGTAAATGGATGGAACTAGAAACTGTTATACTAAGTGAGGTAACACAGACTCAGAAATAAAAAAAAATGATGTATGTTCTCCCTCATATGGGGATCCTAGCACCAAATACTAGAAACTGTTATACTAAGTGAGGTAACACAGACTCAGAAATAAAAAAAAAACATGATGTATGTTCTCCCTCATATGGGGATCCTAGCACCAAATCCTGATAAGTGAGTATGTATCCAGACATAACTTCAGGAACCAGGATAATGAAAAGGAACCAGGGAGGTAAAGGAAAAGAAAGAACCTGAAAGAGAACAGTAGGAAACAGGTGTTAATAAGGGAGATATGGATAAAAATGGGGTTATTTTAAGGGGAGAGGGGAGGGAAGGTTATACAAGGAACCTAGGGGATAAAGGGAAAGAAGGAGCTCAAGAGAGGTGGGACCATAGGAGAAGGGTATCAGTAAAGGAGAAATGGGAAAATTGGGGGCACCTTAAATGGGGAAACCATGATGGAAGCGTTAGACAATGTGAAAGATAAATAATGCCTAGATAGTTTTGAAACCAGAGGGACCCATATTAGGTCAACAACCTACTGAAAAATTATACATACAACCAGATCAAAGAATGTAATATATGTCTAGGCAAGGTTTATCTGAGAGTGTCTGGTCTTTGCCCAAGCTTTATTTACATGGCACATGGTAATTAAAAGTACCAGACTGGTAGAACTAACCTTCTTGGATGTTTAACAGACATACTTTGAAGCCTATACTAATCTGGTCAGAGGGACATAAAAGACAGTCTTTGCTCCTTGCCCTCCTAGGTCGACTAAGTTCCAGGGGACTATGAGCATCTCTCAAAATGTCCTGTAACTGTGGTGCATCACCTGTCCTCTTGTTCAGGGAGGTCGTGGAGACCCCACCAGATGGACTTGAACCAGTGTCTAGTCTACAAAGACGAGGGTCAACACAGAGGAAATGTGAATCCATCAGGGCCTGGACATTTTTTAGTCAGGAGTCTTTGTATTACTGTTTCAATTTCCTCATTTGTTATAGGTCTGTTCAGCAGTTGATTTCTTCTTGATTTAGCTTTGGTGGTTTCCTTGAATTTAGCAATTCATCAGTTTCTTGTAGATTTTCAAAAGGAATATAGGTTTTTTAAAATAATCCCTTATAATGCTTTCAATTTTTATGGTATCTATTGTAATATTTTATCGACTTGGATTTTCTCTTTCTTTCTTTCTTTTGGTTAACTGGACTAAGTGTCCCTCTTTTTTGTCTTTTCAAATAATCAGTTCTTAGAATCATTGATTTTTTTTGTAGGTTTTTTTCTATTTCATTAATTTCTGCTCAAATTTTTGTTATTTCTTCTCATGTACTGGGTTTAGATTTGGTTTGTTCTAGCCTTTCCAGAGTTTTTTGTTGTATCATTATGTCGTTTTTTGTGCACTTTCTGATTTTTCAATGTAGGTGTTGGCGCTCTAAACTTCCCTCATAGGACTTCTTTTAATGTGTCCTAGGGAATTTTCTGTGTTGCAATACCATTCTTTCTCAGCTCCAGGAATACTTGTGTTTCTTTCTTGATTTCTTCTTTTACCCATTCATCACTTAGGAGTGTGTAGTTTAATCTCCATGAGTTTGTATGGTTACTGGAGTTTCTTTCGCTGTTGACTTTAAGTTTTACTGCAATATGGTCTGATACTATATATGGATTTTTTCTGTATTTGTTGAGGTTTCTTTGTGTCCCAGTATGTGGTCAACTTTAGAGAAACTTCCATGGGATGCTGAGTAGAAAGTATACTCTGTTGCATGGGTGGAATATTCTGTGGATGTCTGGTAGGTCCATTTGATGTGTGATGTCATTTAATTCAAATATTTCTCTATTTATTCTTTGTCCACTTGACCTACCTATTGGAGAAAGTGGGATATTGAGGTCACTTACTATTACTGATTTGGATTTAATCTGTATCTTGAAGTCCTGTAGAACTATTTTATGAAGTTGGGTACATCTGAGCTTGGTGCATATACACTGATGATTGTAATGTCTTCTTGGTCAATTGTTTCCCTGATCAGAATGAAACAAACTTCTTTACTTCTTCTGATTAATTTTAATTTCAAGTCTATTTTTCCAGATATTAGAATTGCGTATAATGAACCATCCCTGCATCTCTGGATTTTTCTT
>NW_008348582.1:24094-24395 GCF_000622305.1 Nannospalax galili | reverse complement strand
TTGTGAAGGGACATTGGAGCAATATAATGGCACATGGGGCCATAGTGTTGATATATTGGAACATTGTGACGGCACAAAGAGCATTGTGATTACAAAATGGAATATTGTGAAGTCATTTTGTAACATTGTGATGGACCACTGGAGCAATATAATGACACATGGCACCATAGTAATGGCACATTGGAGCATTGGGATGTCATTTGGCAGCATTGTGATGTCACATTGGAACATTGTGATGACACATTGGGGCATTTGTTATGTCATACTGGGGACTTGTGAGGGGGCATTGAGCACCGTGTTT
>NW_008348582.1:22394-23950 GCF_000622305.1 Nannospalax galili | reverse complement strand
TGTAATGACAGAATGGTGCATTGTGATGGCACAAGGGAACTATGGCAAGTCATATTGTAACATTGTGAAGGCACATTTGTGCAATATAATGGCTATATTATAATGGCTATATATAATGTAACATGGGGCTAAAGTGTTGGCACATTGGAGCATTGTGATGTCTCATTGTAGTATTGTGATGTCACATTGAATCACTGTGATATCACGGTGTTTGCATATTGAGGATGGTGATGAAACAAAGGATCTTTGTAATAACACATTGGTGCATTGTGATGGCACAATGAGCATTGTGATTGCATAAAAGAGCATTGTGAAGTCATACTTTAACTTTGTGATGTCACATTGGAGCAACATAGTGGCTCATGTGGCCATAGTGTTGGCTCATTGAGCATTGTGATATCACATTGGAGCATTGTGATGTGATATTGGAGCATTGTGATACCCATTGGAGCATTGTGATTAGATCTTCTAGCATTACAATGTCAAATTGGCAGCTTGTGAGGGGACACTGAGCACCGTGTTTGCATATTGTGCATGGTAACATCACAATGAATCATTGTAATGTCACAATGGCGCATTGTGATGACACAAGAAGAATTGTGATTGCACAACGGAACATTGAGAAATCATATTGTAACATTGTGATGGCACACGGGAGCAAAATAATGGCACATGGGACTGTAGTGCTGGCATATTGGAGCACTGCGATATCACGTTGGAGGATTGTAATGTCACACTGTAGCAGTGTGATGTCATATTAGGGGATGCTGAGGGGACATTGAGCATGATGTTTGCATATTGAGCATGGTGACGAAACAATGGATGTTTGTCATAACACATTGGTGCATTCTGATGGCACAATGAGCATTGTGATTGCACAATGGAAGATTGTGAAGACATATTGTAACATTGTGATGGCACATTGGAGCAATATAATGGCTCATGTGTCCTTAGTGTTGGCACATTGATCATTGTGGTGTCATTTTGAAAAATTGTGATGTGACATTGGAGCATTGTGATGACACATTGGAGCATTGTGATTACATATTGGAGCTTAATTATGTCACATTGGCGAGTTGTGAGGGAACATTGAGCACCATGGTTGCATATTGAGCATGGTGATGACACAATGAATCACTATAATGACACAATGGCGGATTGTGATGTCACAATGAGCATTGTGTTGGCACAATGTAACATTGTGATGGCACAATGGGCATTGTGATGGTACAATGGAACATTGAGAAATCATATTGTAACATTGTGATGGCACACTGGAGCAATGTAATGGCACAAGGGGACATAGTGTTGGCATCCTGGAGCATTGTGATGTCACGGTGGAGCATTGTGTTGTCACATTGTAGAATTGTGATGTCACATTAGGGGATGGTGAGGGCACATTGAGCACCGTGTTTGCATATTGTGTATGGTGATGACACAATGGATCATTGTCATGACCCAATGTTGCACTGTGATGGCATAAAGAGCATTGTGATGGCACAATGGAATATTTTGAAGTCATATTGTAACATTGTGATGGCACATTGGAGCAATAT
>NW_008348582.1:18228-22072 GCF_000622305.1 Nannospalax galili | reverse complement strand
AATGGATCATTGTAATGATACAATGGCGAATTGTGATTGCAAAGTGAGCATTGTGTTCACACAGTGGAACATTCTGAAGTCATATTGTAACATTGTGATGGCACATTGAAGTAATATAATGGCACATGGGTTCATAGTGTTGGCTGATTGGAGCATTTTGTTGTCACATTAGAGCTTTTGATATCATATTGGGGGATTGTGATGTCATATTGTAACATTTTGATGGCCCATTGGAGGTATATACTGGAATATTGAGCCATACTGATGGCACATTGGAGCATTGTGATGGCACATGAAACATTCCAATACCACATTGGAATATAATGATGACACATTGAGGCATTATATTTGCCACTAAGCAATACGATGACACATTAGGGGCCTTGTGAAGGGACATTCAGGATTGTGATATCAAATTGAGCACTGTAGTGACAAATTAGAGTATTGTGATGTCACACGAGGGACTTGTGAAGGGACATTCAGCATTGTGAAATCAAATTGAGCATTGTAGTGACACTTTGGAGCATTGTGATGTCACACTGGAGCATTTGGCTGTCACAGTCAGCATTTTGGAGACACGTTGGAGCATTGTTTTGTCACATTGTGGAATTGTGAGGGGGCATTGAGCACTGTATTTGCATATTGAGCATCATGACGACACAGTGGATCATAGGAATGATGTAACAGTGCATTGTTTTGGCAGAATGATGGCACAATGGAACATTGTGCATTCATACGGTAACATTGAGATGGCACATTGGAGCAATATAATGGCACATTTGTCCAAAGTGTTGGCCGATTGTAGCATTGTGATGTCACATTAGAGCATTGTGATGTCACATAGGGTGATTTTGGGTGGACACTGATCACTGTGTTTGAATATTGAGCATGGTGACAACACCTTAGCCCTAAATGTAACAATAACACTTGTCCTAATCCTAACCCTAATCATAAGCTCAAACTAACCCTAAGCCTAACCCTAAATCTAACAATAATCCTAATATTAACCCTTTACTTTCCCCAAACCTAACACTAGCCATACTACAAACAATAGCCTAAACCTAGGTTTAGCCCTGATACTAAACCTAATCCTAATCATAAACTTATCCCTAAATCAATCCTAATGGAAGCCCTAACACTAAGCCTATTCCTAAACCTATGTCTAACCCTGCACTTAACCATAACCCTAACCCTAAACTTCTACCTAACTTTTAGCCCAAAACCTAACTTAGCCCAAAACCTAACCCTAATACTAAAAGTAAACTTAACCCTAGAGTTAACTCTAACAGTAGCCTTAGCCATAACCCTAACCCTATCCCTAAACCTAACCTAACACTAACCTTAAACATAGCCTAGTCCTAACCCTAATCCTAAGTCTAGCACTAAACCTAACCCTAACTGTAATTCTAACCCTAAACATACCCCTCACCCTAAACCTAACAATGACCCTAGCCCTAACGATAACCTCAACACTTACTCTATCCCAACCCTAACCCTAAACATAACCCTAGACCTACTGTTATCCTTAGCCTTTTCCCTAAACCCATCCCTCATACTAAACCTAACCCTTACCTCTAACCCTAACCCTAACCCGAACCCTAACCCAAATCCTAACTCGAACCCAAACCCGATCCTGAATCCAAGCCCTAGCCTAGCCCTGTCCTTAGCCTTAGCCCTATCCTAAACCTTACTTTAACCCTAACCCTAACCCCAACCCGAACCCTAACATGAATCCGAAAATTCACCCTAACCCAAACCCAAATCCTAACGCTATCACTAACTCTAACCCTAACCCTAACTTCTAAACCTAACCCTAAACATAACCCTAAACCAAACCCGAAACTGAAACCAAAACCGAACCCAAAACCGAAACTGAACCCTAACCCTAACTCTAAAACTAGCTCTAGCACTAGCCCAAGCCCTAGCCCTAGCCCTAGATCTAGCCATAACACTAACACTAATCCTAACCATAACCCTAACCTGAATCTGAAACTTAGCCTTAACCCTCACCCTAACCCTAATTCTAAACTCTAACCCCAAGCCTAAACTCTAACCCTAACCGCAACCCGAACCGGAACATGAACTCTTACCTAACACTAACAAGAGCCAGAACCCAAACCCTAACCCGAACCTGAACACTAAACCGAACCCCAAGCCCAAGGCCAACCCGAACCCTAGCCCCAGGCTCAGCCCAAGTCACAGCCCAAGCCTTAGCCCCAACCTGCACCCTAACCCTAACCCTAACCTTAACATTTAGCATAATCCTAACACATAACCTCATGCCAAGCCTAAACACAATCTTAACCCTAACCCTAAGCCAAGCCTTAACCCTAACCCTCATCAAACGCTAGGCCCAACCCTAAACGTAACCTAATCCTAAACATAATCCCTGCCCTAACCCTAACCTACACTAAATCCTAACCCTAGTTCTATTAGTAACCCTACGCTGAAACAAACCCTACAATTAACACTCATTCTAACCCTAATATTAACCTTTGACTTATCGCTAACTCTAACACTAGCCTTAGCAATAAACCTAACCTACCCCTACCCCTAGCCCTAGCCCTAGCCCTAACCCTAACACTAAACCTAAACATACTGCTAAACCAAACAATATAGATAACTCTAATTATTACTCCTAACTCTAATTCTAACCCTAAATTTAAGCCTATACCTAAGACTAAGCCAAACCCTACACATAACCCCAGTCCCAAACTTAACATTAACCCTAACCCTAAAACTAACACTAACCCTTCATGTAACTCTAACTGTAAATCTACCCCTAACCCTTAACCTAATACTAACCCTTAATATATAACTTACACCCAAATCTACCCATAAGAAAACTCCCAAACCTTACCCTAAACCTAATCCTAACCCTTAACCTAAACAGTGTGAACATGAACAAAGCCTTAATGCTAACACTAAACCTTGCCCTCACCATAAGGCAAACCTTAAAACTAAGCATAAACGTACACATGACCATAGCTCTGAACCTGTCCTTAGCCTAAACCCTAATCCCAACATTCAATATATTAGCTAGACACAATACTAAACCTAAACCATTTCAGAAACTTAGCCTTAAACCTAACCCTAACTATAACCATAATACTTATCCTAGACCTAGCCCTAACCACACCCTAATATTAAACTTTGAAATAATCCTAATCCTAACGCTAGCCCTATCCATAAACCTGACCCTATCCCTAGCCCTAAACCTACACCTAATCCTAATATTATCATACTCCTAAGCCTAACCCTATAAATAAACCTAATCTCAAACCTAACCCTAACTCCAAACCTAGCCCCATTTATAAAGCTAATCCTTACTGAAACCTAACACTATCCCTTAACATACCCCTAGCCCTAATTCTAATGATAACCCTAACCATTACTCAAACTACAATAATAATCCAAAATATATACTGTAGACCAAAATTAACCATAACCAAAACCTTAACCCAAAATCTTGCCACAACCTTAAGCTTAACACTAAAACTAAGCATAACACCATAGGTAGCCCTAGTCCTAAAACCACCCCTAAACCTAACCTTAAACCTAAACCTCAATCTACAACCTAGGGCCAAGGCTAAACCTAATCCTATCCAGAACCCTAGCCCTAAAACTAACCCTAATCTTCCCCAAAAACTATCTCTACCCTAACATTAAACTTTGACCCAATTCTAAGCCTAACCTAGCCATATCCATAAATCTAAACCTAAACCTACCCTTAACACTAACGCTAATCTTAATCTTAAAACTGCCCATAGACTGAATCCTGACCATAGTTCTTCGTTAACCCTATTCCAAAGCCCAAACCTAACCCTAACCCAAGAACAAATCC
>NW_008348582.1:16325-18040 GCF_000622305.1 Nannospalax galili | reverse complement strand
TAATTCGTATCCCTACACCTAAACCTAACCCTAAACGTAACATTAGCCCTAAATATAGCAATAGCCCTAACCCTAAACTTAGCATAACCCTAAACCCAAACCTAAACCTAAGTCTAACCCTAACCATAGCACTAGGCCTGAACCTAACCCTAACCCTACACCTAACAATAATCATAACCCTAAGCCTACCCTAGACCTAACCTTAACCTTAAATCTACTGTAGCCCTAGCCCTATACCTAACTCTAAATTAGCCTTAAACTTAAGACTATCCCTAAACATAATCCAAGCACTGATCCTAATGCTAAGCCTACCCTAATCCTTACTATAGTCCTAAACCTAACACTAACCCTAAACCTAACCCTAAACATAGCACTAGTTCTAATGCTAACCCTAATCCTTGCCCTAACTGTAACCATAATCATTACCCTAAACCTAACCCTAGATCTAACCTTAACCACTAGTCTTACTGTAACCATAATAATAATATTAAACTTTGACCTTAAATTAATCCTAACCCTAGCTCTATCCTGAATTCAAATCCTAAACACGCCCCTAGACAAAAACCTAATCCTAATCCTAACCCTAAACCTTATATTAAACCTGAAACTAACCCTAGATGTAATCCTAAACCTAACCCTAAACATAACTACAAACCTAAGCCTAAATGTAGCCACACCCTATCTAAAATACTATGATTGTCCTAACCCTGAATTTAAACATAACCCTGCCCCTAACCCTAACTCTAAACCTAGCCCTAACTCAGACCCAAACACTAACCTAGCCCTACCTCTTAACCTAAGTCTAACACTAACAGTAGACCTAGACCAATCCTTACCCTAAACCTCGTGTTAATTATAACCCTACACTTACACCTAGACCTACAGCTAACACCAACACTGACTCTAAACTATCCCTAACTCTTACAGTAAATGTAATCCTAAATACAAACTTAGCCCTATCCCTAAACATAACCCTAGCCCTGTTCCTAACACTAACCCAAACTGTAAGCAAACCCTAATACTAACCATAAATATATACCTTAGACCCAACCTGATCCTAACGAAAAACTTAACCCTAATCCTTGGCATACCCCTACATCTAACAATAAAAAACATAGCAACCTTGAACATAACCCTAACCCTACCCTAACCCTAAACCTAAACCTAACCGTAAACTTAAAACTAAGCCTCACCATAAATATAGTGCTAGCCCTAAACTTAACCTTAAACCTACCTGTATCATTAACAGTAATTCTAAACCTAAACCTGGACCTAATCCTAACCCCAACCCTAAACCTATTTGTAGCCCTAACCATAAACTAACCCTAACCATAAAACTAAATCTATCCCTAAACGTAACCCTAGTCCTAAACTCAACACTAGCTCAAACCTATACAAACCCTAACACTATTCAGAAATATGTATCCTAAACCCAAATCTTAACACTAAACCTTGCCCTAACCCTAAGGATTACTGAAAACTAAGCCTAAACTTACACATGAACCTAGACCAAAACCTACCCCTAAATCTAACACTAATCCCAAACTTCAATACATAACCTAGACTCAATCCTAACCCTAGTCCTATCCAGAAACCTAGCACGAAACCCAACATAAATCATAACCCTAAAACTAATCTTCTACCTAACCTTAAACCTAACCTACTATTAAACTTTGACTTAATCTTAACTCTAATCTAACCCTAATTCTCTGTCT
>NW_008348582.1:14762-15668 GCF_000622305.1 Nannospalax galili | reverse complement strand
ACCCTTAATCCTAAACAAACCCCTAAGCCTAACACTCACCCTCAACTTACTGTAGCCCTTGTCCTAACCCTAACTCTAACACTATCCCTAAAGTTGACACTATCCCTAAACATAATCCTAGCACTGACCCTAATCCTTAGGTTAGAACAATATTACCCTAGTCTTAAACATAGCCCTAATCCTAAACCTAACCCTAGCCCTAACCATAATACTAAGTCTAAACCTAATCATATCCCTAGCCTTAACCCTAACCATAATAATGCTAGACCTAAGTCTAACCCTAAACCTCAAGCTAACCCTCGTAGTAATATTAAACATTGACCTTACCCTAAACTATTCCTAGCCCTAATCATAAACTTAACCAGAAATCTAGCACTATCCTTAACTCTAATCCAAACCCTAAAAGTATCCCTAGATGAAAACCAAACAGTAGCCCTGAACATAAGCCTTATCTTAATCCTAAAACTAACCCTTCTCCTAATCCTAACCCTATCCATAAACCTGACCATAAGCATAGCCACAACGTAATGAGAATCCTCAGACTTTTTCAAGCCATAACCCTCAAGATAACAATACCCCTAATTCTAAACTTAAACCTCTCCTTAACACTAACCCAAACATTAACTCTAACCAAACCTCTAACACTAATACTAAGCCTAAAGGTAGCCCTAGCCATAAAACTAACCCTAAAGCTACCCCTAAGCCTAAATTTAGGATTATGGATAGGGGTTAGGCTAGAACAATCTTACCCTAGTCTTAAACATAGCCCTAATCCTAAACCTAATGCTAGCCCTAACCATAATACTAAGTCTAAACCTAATCATATCCCTAGCCTTAACCATAACCATAATAATGCTAGACCTGTCTAACCCTAAACCTCAAGCTAACCCTCGTTTTAAGAGTAAG
>NW_008348582.1:8696-14439 GCF_000622305.1 Nannospalax galili | reverse complement strand
AACACTAACTCTAAACAAACCTCTAACACTAATACTAACCCTAAATGTAGCTCTAACCATAAAACTAACCCTAAAGCTACCTCTAAGCCTAAATTTAGGCTTAGGGTTAGGCTTAGGGTTGTGCTTAGGTTTAGGTCTAGGCATAGGTATAAGCTTAGGATGAGTTTTGGCTAATAACTAACAGTAAAACTAGCCCTAGGCCTAAATATACACATAGCCCTAATCCTAATCCTAATCCTAACCTGAATTGTAACCAAAACCATAATACTAACCCTAATTATATACTCTAGAATCAAACAACATTAACCAAAGTTTTAACCGTAAACCGTGCCCTAACCCTAAAACTAAGCCTAATCCTACACTAAACCTCACCCTAAATCTACCCCTAACTGTAACCTGTACCCTAACCCTCAATATATAACCTAGACCCAAACCTAACCGTAACTCTATCTAGAACCCTAGCCCTAAATGTAAATCTAATCATAACCCTAAAACCTATCCTAGTCCTAACCCTCACTCTAACCCTAGCACTAACATTTACCCTAACCCTAATCCTAATCCTAAACATAAATTTAGACCCAAAACTAATTCGAATTCTAACCCTTTTCCTAACCTTAACCCTTACCCTAACCATAACCCTAAATCTAGTCCTAGTCCTAACCCTACACCTAGCTGTAAGTCTAGCCCTAACAATAAATCTTATCATAACCATAGTCTTAACCCTAATAGTAATTATAGACCTAATATTAAACTTTGATCTAATCATAATCCTAGCACTAACCCTATTCCTAACCCTAAACCTACCCCTCTACCTAACTCTAAAATTAGCCTTAAACCTAATCCTAAACCTAAACTTAACACGAAACCAAATCCTAAGAACAGTAATCCTAACTGTAATACTGTAAACCTAACCTTAAACTGAAACATAATAGCCCTAAAAGTAATACTAGTGCTACCACTATTCCTAACGCTAAACATAACTCTGGACATAATCCTTACCTAAACTAAACCAAACCTAACATTAACCTAACCATAACCATAAATATAACCATCCTAACCATAACCTTAAATAAAATCATAGCCAAATTCCTAAGATTAAACCTACCCTAAAAATAAACCTAACCCTACTCCTCATCCTAACTTTAACTCTAACTAACCCTAAGCTTAGCACTAACCATAACTGAAATCCTAACTCTTATCCTAACACTAACCCTAACCCTGACTCTAACCTTAAACCTAAATGTAAGCCTAATCCTACACTTAACCCGAACCCTAATCCTACAACTAACCCTGACCCTAATCCTTATCCCTAATCATAATCCTCATGCTAAATCCTAGACCTAACCTTAAACCTAACCTTAATGATAAGCTTTGCCCTAAACCTATCTCTAACACTATGGAGAGCCATAAAATTATCCCTAGCCCAACATTAAATCTGACCCTAAGCCTAACCCTTAACCTAAACCTAACACTAACCCTAACCCTGACCCTAACTGTAACCCTCACCCTAAACTTAATCCTAGCCCTGACACCAACACTAAACCTAGCCCTAACCCTAATTCTAACCCTAATCCTAATCCTAACCCTAGCCCTAGCACTAACCCTAAATCTAGCACTAACCGTAACCGAAAATCTAACCCTAACCTGGTTAGTGCTAACACTATTCCTAACGCTAAACACAACTTTACACATAATCCTTACCTAAACTAAACTAAACCTAACATTAACCTAACCATAACCCTAAATATAACCATCCTAAGCATAACCCTAAATATAATCATAGCCAAGTTCCTAAGATTAAACCTACCCTAAAAATAACCCTAACCCTACTCCTCATCCTAATTTTAACTCTAACTAACCCTAAGCTTAGCACTAACCATAACCCTAACCCTGACTCTAACCCTAAACCTAAATCTAAGCCTAATCCTACAACTAACCCTAACCCTAATCCTAATCCTAATCCCTAATCATAAACCTAATGCTAAATCCTAGACCTAACCTTAAGCCTAACCTTAATGTTAAGCTTTGCCCTAAACCTATCTATAACACTATGGAGAGCCATAAAATTATCCCTAGCCCCAACATTAAATCTAACCTTACGCCTAACCCTTAACCTAAACCTAACACTAACCCTAACCCTGAGCCTAACTGTAACCCTCACCCTAAACTTAACCCTAGACCTGACACCAACACTAAACCTAGCCCTAACCCTAATCCTAATCCTAACTCTAGCCCTGAAACCTAGCCCTAGCACTAACCCTGACTCTAGCACTAACCCTAGACCAAAATCTAACCCTAACCTAGCCCAGAAGCTAACCCATGTCATAACCCATAAACTACTGCTATACCTAACACTAAATCTAATATTAACCTTTGACTTAACCCTAACCCTAACACATGTGCTAGCCATAAACCTAATGAAAATTCTAGACGTAGACCTAACCATAAACATAATCCTAAAACTAAACCTCACCAAACACTTAACCCTTAACCTAACACTAATTTTAAACTTAACCCCAACTGTAACCTTACCCTAACTCTAAACCTACTTCTATACCTAACCACAACCCTTGCCCTAACCCTAAAAGTAATCCTAGACTTAAACTTAACACTAAGCATAATCCTAATGTTTAAACAAATTATAACACTAAACATACCCTAGACCTAGCCTTAAGCCAAGCCCTATCCCTAACCCTAACCCTAAACCTAACCCTAACCATAACACTGAACATAATCCTAGTCTGAACATTGACCTTAATCCTACATTTAAGCCTAACCATACACATAACTCTAGCACTAACCAAACCTCTAACCCTTACTCTAACCAGACCCTTAAGCCCAACACTAGTCCAAAACCTAACTCTAACACTAACTGTAACCCTCACCCTAAACTTAACCCTAGCCCTGACACCAACACTAAACCTAGCCCTAACCCTAATCCTAACCCTAATCCTAATCCTAACCATAGCCCTAGCACTAACCCTAAATCTAGCACTAACTGTAACCGAAAATCTAACCCTAACCTGGCCAAAAGATAACCCTATCCCTAACCCTAACCCTAAACCTAACCATAACACTGAATATAACCCTAGTCTGAACATTCACCTTAATCCTACATTTAAGCTTAACCATACACATAACCCTAGCACTAAAAAAACCTCTAACCCTAACCCTAACCAGAGCCTTAACCCCAACACTAGACCTAGCCTTAAGCCAAGCCCTATCCCTAACCCTAACCCTAAACCTAACCATAACACTGAATATAACTCTAGTCTGAACATTCACCTTAATCCTACATTTAAGCTTAACCATACACATAACCCTAGCACTAAAAAAACCTCTAACCCTAACCCTAACCAGAGCCTTAACCCCAACACTAGACCTAGCCTTAAGCCAAGCCCTATCCCTAACCCTAACCCTAAACCTAACCATAACACTGAATATAACCCTAGTCTGAACATTCACCTTAATCCTACATTTAAGCTTAACCATACACATAACCCTAGCACTAAAAAAAACTCTAACCCTAACCCTAACAGTAGTCCAAAACCTAACTCTAACCCTAACCCTAGCCCTAACCTAACCCAAATCCTAACACTTAACCTAACCCTTACCCTAACCCTAACTCTAAATATAGCCCTAACCCTAAAGCTAAACCAAAACCTGAGCCTAACCCTACAAGTAACACTAACCCTTAGCCTAACCCTAACCCTCACTCTAATCCTAACCCTAAACATCACCCTAGAACCAATCGTAAACACAACTCTCTTGTTATCCCTAACACTAACCCTAGTCCTAACCCGAAACTTGAGCCTAACTCTAGCGTTAAACCTAACCCTAAACACAATATTAAAACTAACACTAGACATAAGACTATCCCTAACCTAATATTAACCTCGGATCTAAGCCTAGCCCTTATGTTAGTACTAGGCAATCCCTAAACATAACTCAAATTCTATCATAACCCGAACCCTAAATTGTGCTGTAGCCCTAGCCATAAATCAAACCTTAACTCTTGTCCTAACCCTAACTCTAATCTTAAACCTAAACACAACCGTAGCCGTAAACCTAAACTTAGCCTTAAACCTAAACCTAATCCTCCACATAATCTTAGCTCTAAAACTACCTCTAATCCTAAATCTATCCCTTACACTAGCCCTAGCCCTAAACATGACCCTAATCCGACCCAAAAATCTAACCCTAACTGTATCCTTATCACTGCCTCTAACAATAAAAATAACCCTAACACTAGTCATAGGCCTAATTTTAACCATAAATGTAACCCTAATCTAAATCTAACCATAAATATAATCCAGCCCTAATACTAACCCTAAATCTAGTGCTAAATCTAACCTTAAACCAACCCTAACCATAGCCCTAATCCTAAACCTAGCCATAATCCTAATTGGAGCCATGATCTGACCTCTAAACTGAACCCTAAAACTTACCTAATTGTAATGGTACTTCTAATCCTGTTACCCTAATCATAACCTTAAGATTAAACTATAACTAAACCGCAGCCTTACTGTAATATTAAACTTTGATGTAACCCTAAGCTACTCCTAGCACAAATATAACCCTAAGCTTAGCCTTAACCCTAAACCTAACCCTAGATTTATCCCTAAACATAATCCTAGAGTGAATCCTAAACCTAAGGAAAATCATAATCTTAACACTTAACCTCACCTTACCCCTAACCCTAACCCTAATCCTAACCCTAAACCTAAACCTAACCCTAACCTCTAACATAACCCTAACCCTAACCTTAACCCTAACCTCTTACCCTAATCCTAAATTTACACCTCTGCATAACCCTAGCCCTAAAATTACCACGAACCCTAAATCTAACCCCAATCCTAGCCCTAAACCTAAAACTAACCCTAGCCCTATCCGTAACATTAACCTAACCCTTAACCTAACACTAACCCTAAACAGTACCCTGACCCTAACCCTAAACATTAACCTATCCCCTACTCAGCACTAAACTAGCCTCAGCACTAACCTAGTACTAACCCTACCTCAAATCCTAAATCTAACCCTAAACCTAACCGTACGCCTAACCCTAACCATAATCAAAATCCTTAATCCAACCCCAGAACTAACCACAAACCTAACCCTAGTATTAATATTTGTCCTAACTTTAACCCTGACTTTAGACAAAAACTTAATCTAACCCTAACCCTATCCTCTTAACATAATCCTAGACCCAACACTAACCCTAACACTAATCAAGACCTTACCCATAATCCTAACCCAAGGACTAAACCTAAACCATAACCCTAAACCTGACCTTAGACCTAACCCCTTTCCTAACCCTAACGTAAAAATAACTGTGCCCTACCTCTAAACCCAACCCTAACCCTAAGTGTAATCATAACCATAGCCCTAGCCCTAGACCTAAACCTAACCCTAAAATTAAACATATACCTAACCTTAAGTATAACCCTAATATTCAACATTGACCTAAACCTAACTCTCACATTAGTCCTAGGCATAAACCAAACCCTAACAACAGCCCTAAACATAACCTGAACCGTAAGCCTAGACCTAACCCTTAACCTAACCCTAGCCTCAAAACTCACCCTAATCTAGTCATAATCATAATCCTAAATTTTACCTAACCTTAACCCTAAACATAACCCTAGAAATAACCCTAAACCTAAACCTAACCCTAAACCTAACCCTAACCCTAACCCTAACCCTAACCCTAACCCTAACCCTAACCCTAACCCTAACCCTAACC
>NW_008348582.1:2002-8267 GCF_000622305.1 Nannospalax galili | reverse complement strand
CCCTAACCCTAACTGTAGGCCTAAGCCTAACCATAATCAAAGTCCTAAATCCAACCCTAGAAGTAACCCTAAACCTAACCCTAGTATTAACATTTGTCCTAACTTTAACCCTGACTTTAGACCTAATCTTAATCTAACGCTAACCCTATCCTCTTAACATAATCCTACATCCAACACTAACCCTAAAACTAATCGAGACCCTACAGATAATCCTAACCCAAGGCCTAAACCTAAACCATAACCCTAAACCTGACCCTAGACCTAACCCCTCTCCTAACCCTAAACCTTAATATAATTGTGCCCTACCTCTAACTTCAACCCTAACCCTAAATCTAATCATAACTGTAGCCCTAGCCCTAGACCAAACCTAACCCTAAAATTAAACATATACCTAACCTTAAGTATAACCCTAATATTCAACATTGACCTAAACCTAACTCTCACACTAGTCCTAGTTATAAACCAAACCCTAACAACAGCCCTAAACATAACCTGAACCCTAAGCCTAGACCTACTAGTGTGAAGATAGCTCTAAACCTAACACTAACCCTAACATAACTTTAGCCTAGATGATAATCCTAACCCTGCCCTAATACTTAATGTAGCCCTAAACCTAAACCTAACTCTAAACCTAACCTTAACCCTAAATATAGCAATAGCCCTAACCCTAATCTTAGCTTAACCCTGACCCTAACCAAAACCTCAATCCTCACCTAATCTAATCCTGCACTGACCCAAACCCTAGCCCTTAACCTAACCATAAACCTAAACATAAGTCTACCTTAACCCCTACATTATCCCTCACTAAAACGTTACCCCTAAACTTAACACTACCTTAAACCTAACTCTAAACCTAAGCTTAAACATACATGTAACCCTAGCTCTAACCCTACCTCTAACCCTAACCTTAAGCATAGACCTAACACTAAACCTAACAGTAATCCTAGCACGACTCATAACCTTAATCAGAACGATTAACTTAACTTCACAATAAACATAACTGTAGCCCTAATCCAAACCCTAACCCTAAGCCTCACCGTCGTCCTAGCCCTAAACTTAAACCTAATCCTAGACCTAAACCTAAACTTAACACTAACTCTAAACTTAACTGTCCCTAACCCTAACCCTAAATCTAACACTATCCCTAAAACAAAACATAACCCTAAACATAACCCTACCTCTAAAGAAAACTTCACACTAACCATAAGTGTAGCCCTTGACTTAAGCCTAACTCTAGCCTAGTACTAACTCTTGGCCTAACCCTAGTCCTACCACAAGCCCTAGAAATAAACCTAGCCTTAATTCAAGCCCTAGCCATAATCATAAACCTAACCCTAACCATAAGCCAACGCCTACACGTAACCCGAAACCTGTCCATAACACTAATCCTAATTCTAAACCTAACCCTAGACTAAATAAGGACTTAAGCAGCACTTGGGGTATTTTGGCAAAGAGTCTGGCTGGATACTGCCCTCTACCTAAATGATTGCCTGGGGATAACTTGAAAAGCAATGGACTAATTTCTTTCGTGGAAGAAATTTCAAGACAGCCTAATGTAGAAATGGTGGCGTGGCTATTAATGGTGGATATTATACAGATTTACAAGGAAAAAGAGCAAATAGGGCAGAAAGAAATAAAGAGTGTACAGGATGGATTGAAAAACAGCCTTAGGACGATAAATATTGGAGCCCTAGGATGTGATGGAGAGAATGCCAAACCTACCCAACCCTAAACACAACCTAACCTTAACCCTAATCCTAACTAACCGTAGCCCTAACCCAAAACACTAACTTAGCACTAACCCTAAACATAACCCTAGCCCCACGCAGAGACCACTGAAGAGAAGAGCTTCTAAAACGGATAAAGCAGCCTGAGGTCCATCTCAAGCTAGCAGTCATACTTGGCAGTGTTGCTCACCCGGTGCTGGCTTTAGAGGCATGAAAGATGGAAGAGCGAAGGGGTCGTCAATTCTTCCCCCAAGGTTTCAGAGAACCTTGCAGGCCAGGTAGCATGAAGCAGAGGTTCCCCTGCGTCCTATCCCTAAATATCACCCTAACCTTGAATCTAACACTAGACCTTGTAGTAACCCTAACTGTGGTGGTTTGCATGAAAATGTCCCCTATAGGCTCCAAGTATTTGGACTCACAGGGAGTGGTACCAGCACAAGAGAGAGATTTATGTTGCATGCATCAAAGCTAAAGAGGCTGAGCCATCTAAGCCCTTTGGAAGTAAAGTCCCAGAAGTTGGATGTGGAACTACTGGATCTGGTGTTTGATCTGCTGGTTTTTGGTCTTTTATTGGTCCAGTATTTACTTACTATACCTCCATTCATCATGCCTTGCCAGGTCTCCAGTTTCTCTCTTGTTTCCTGTGTACTGGAGGGTGTGGAGCTTAGCTTCCACTCCTCTTCTCCAGCCACCTCTGCCACCATGCCTCCCCACCAAGATGGACTGTAATTCCCCTGGAAATGTAAGCTCAAATAAACTCTTCTTTCTATAAATTGCTCTGGTCAATGTGTCTATCCCAGCAACAGAAAAATGATTAGTAGAGTAATTCGTACCAGGAATAAGGTGTTGACTGTGAAGAACCTGAACATGTGGGGTTTTGGAAAACTGTGGAACACTTTGGAAGTTTAGCTTAAGAAAATCCTTGACTGCTATAAACTGAGCTTAACAGGCCAGTCTAGTAGGGGCTTGGAAGAAAGTGGTGCTGAGAAGAATGTAGTTCCCGAGGGAAATAAGGACTTAAGCAGCACTTGGGGTATTTTGGTAAAGAGTCTGGCTGGAGCCTGCCCTCTACCTAAATGATTGCCTGGGGATAACTTGAAAAGCAATGGACTAATTTCTTTGGTGGAAGAAATTTCAAGACAGCCTAATGTAGAAATGGTGGCGTGGCTATTAATGTTGGATATTATACAGATTTACAAGGAAAAAGAGAAAATGGGGCAGAAAGAAATAAAGAGTGTACAGGATGGATTGAAAAAGACCCTTAGGACGATAAATATTGGAGCCCTAGCATGTGATGGAGAGGATGCCATTGACAAGGAGATTAAAGTGATTAAGGAGGGGCCTAGAGATTCAAACTTGAGCAATGGAGAGAGTGCCTCCAGGTCAAGACCACATCCAGTTAAGCCTCCAAATTGTGAAAGGAAAATGCTGCAGAGACCACTGAAGAGAAGGGCTTCTAAAACGGATAAAGCAGCCTGAGGTCCATCTCAAGCTAGCAGTCATACTTGGCAGTGTTACTCACCTGGTGCTGGCTTTAGAGGCATGAAAGATGAAAGAGCGAAGGGATTGTCAATTCTTCCCCCAAGGTTTCAGAGAACCTTGCAGGTCAGGTAGCATGAAGCAGAGGTTCCCCTGCCTAGAGGAGTCACTGGTAGGCCATTCTGTGAAGCTGTGAAGGTGAAGCCTGGTTGGCAATGGAGACCCCAAGACGTTTGTGATGCCAGAGCTGTGAGGCATCTGCCAAGAAGACTTCCACACAGGGAGTGGTACCAGCACAAGGGAGAGATGTATGTTGCATGCATCAAAGCTAAAGAGGCTGAGCCATCTAAGCCCTTTGGAAGTAAAGTCCCAGAAGTTGGATGTGGAACTACTGGATCTGGTGTTTGATCTGCTGGGTTTTGGTCTTGTATTGGTCCAGTATTTACTTACTATACCTCCATTCATTATTTTTGGAATGGTAATGTGTATTGTGTTCCATGTAATTTGTCTTTTGATTTTATAGAGGCTTACAGTTAACAGTATGACAAATGAAAGTACTTTCTTCTAAGGTTAACTAGTACTTCATTGTGCATCTATACAATATTTTCTTTAATTATCAATGTACACTTAGATTTATTCTATATCTTAGCTACATTGAAAAGTGATGTCTTGAACTTCAGTGTGCAGGAGTCATTTCCACACATTGATTTCATTTTTAACATTTTCCCAGTAGTGAATTTGATGTATATTATAGTGGTTCAATTTTTAAATTTTGGATGATATTCCTTAACTCTATTATACATTATTTACTGAGGCAGGATCTCTGACTAACTTGGAGCTCTCTAATTACAGATAATCTAGCTAGCTATCTTGCCCAGGGATCGCTTATCTCTACCTCCAAAGTGCTGAGATGACAGGTGGCTACCACACCTGCCTAGCATTTATGTGGGTTCTTGGAATTTGAACTCTAGGTACTCATGCCTGCACAACAAGTGCTTTATCCACTGAACCATTTTCACAACCCCTCTCTTGGACTGTTATTGTGCTGTAACATGATAGGTGCCTCTACTCTGACTACTCACTACAAAGGAAAGGTCCTGAGGTCTCCAAAAGAATCCCAGTCTCTTCTCATCACATAATACCATGGCTCAGATTGCAGGCAAATGCCGTGGCACCTTCATCACCACTTCACTATTTGAATTTGCTTTGAGAGGTTATGTTACTGCCATATAGGAATGAATATCACAATATAATTACTTCAAGACCTCTGTATCTCATAGGGATATCATAAGGATGCAGTAAGGTACTAGAAAATGAGCTGCTTGTGTGTGTTTGTGTGTGTGTGTGTGTTATGTATGCACACATACTTAGGTGGGTTTGTATGCACATGTGGATGCCACAGGAAGACACTGATAGTCTTCCTCCGTTTTTCTCACTCTTATTTTCCAAGACAGGACCTCTCACTGAACTTGAAGTTCACTGTTTCTGTTCATTTGTTAGTCAGAGAGTTGCAGAGATTCTCCTGCCTCCATACAATACTGCTGGGGTTAAAGATATATATGGCCATGCCTGGCACTTGAAGATGCTGGGGATTTGAACTCAGATTACCTTGCTTTGCCAGCAAGTGCACTTACCCTTAAGCCAGTTTTTCAGCCACAAGACACGTTTTCCATCTATAATATACATTGAAAACACAACACATAGCTATAGATTCCTCCTTCCTTCCTTCTTTCCTTTCTTCCTTCCTTCATTCTTTCCTTCCTCCCTCCCTTCCCCCTTCCTTCCTTCCTTCCTTCTTTCTTTTCTTCCTTCCTTCTTTCTTTCCTTCCTTCCTCCTTCCTTCCTTCCTTCCTTCCCTCCTTCCTTCCTCTCTCCCCCTAATGTCCCCCAATTTTATACAGAGTATGACAAATGAAAGCACTTTCTTCTAAGGTTAACTAGCACTTCATTGTGCATCTATACAATATTTTCTTTAATTATCAATGTATACCTAGATTTATTCTATATCTTAGCTATAGTGAAAAGTGATGTCTTGAACTTCAATGTGCAGGAGTCCTTTCCACACACTGATTTCATTTTTAACATTTTCCCAGTAATGAATTTGATGTATATTATAGTTGTTCAATTTTTTAATTTTTGGAGGATATTCCTTAACTCTATTGTACATTATTTACTGAGGCAGGATCTCTGACTAACTTGGAGCTCTCTAATAATAGACAATCTAGCTAGCTATCTCGCCCAGGGATTGCTTATCTCTACCTCCACAGTGCTGAGATGACAGGTGGCTACCACACCTGCCTAGCATTTATGTGGGTTCTTGGAATTTGAACTCTGGGTACTCATGCCTGCACAACAAGTGCTTTATCCACTGAACCATTTTCACAACCACTCTCTTGGACTGTTATTGTGCTGTAACATGGTAGGTGCCTCTACTCTGACTACTCACTAGAAAGAAAAGGTCCTGAGGTCTCCCAAAGAATCCCAGTCCCTTCTCATCACATAATACCATGGCTCAGAATGCAGGCAAAAGCCATGGCACCTTCGTCACCACTTCACTATTTGAATTTGCTTTGAGAGGTTATGTTACTGCCATATAGGAATGAATATCACAATATAATTACTTCAAGACCTCTGTATCTCATAGGGATATCATAAGGATGCAGTAAGGTACTAGAAAATGAGCTGCTTGTGTGTGTTTTTGTGTGTGTGTTATGTATGCACACATACTTAGGTGGGTGTGTATGCACATGTGGATGCCACAGGAAGACACTGATAGTCTTCCTCCGTTTTTCTCACTCTTATTTTCCAAGACAGGACCTCTCACTGAACTTGAAGTTCACTGTTTCTGTTCATTTGTTCATCAGAGAGTTGCAGAGATTCTCCTGCCTTCATACATCACTGCTGGGGTGATAGATGTATATGGCCATTCCTGGAATTTGAAGATGCTGGGGATTTGAACTCAGGTTACATTGCTTTGCCGGCAAGTGAACTTACCTTAAGCTAGTTTTTCAGCCACAAGACTTACTTTCCATCTATAATATACATTGAAAACACAACAC
>NW_008348582.1:1593-1932 GCF_000622305.1 Nannospalax galili | reverse complement strand
TCCTTCCTTGCTTTCTTCTTTCTTTCATTCTTTATTTCTTTCTTTCTTCACTTATATACACACCCTTCAGTAAGCATTGATGCTCTAGGTCACGATATACTACAGTGAAAGCAAGAAATTATAATAATCACAACCATAACAACTTCTATTCCACTAAATAGGACAAAGACAAATATGTATGATATTTCAGATACTGATAGGAGATTTGAGGTGAACTAAGAAAGACAAGAAGACAGAGAAAAGTAAGGGATAATGTAGGGGGAGGATTTTGGATACAGTATGTAGAAATCAAGGAATCTTGACAGACTCAGCCACATAATATAAAAAGATTGAAGTGTG
>NW_008348582.1:0-569 GCF_000622305.1 Nannospalax galili | reverse complement strand
TAGATAAGACTGGTAGTATATGTCTTACCAAGAAACATGGGAAATTCCTTTGGCTGAATTAGACTTCAGAGACCAAGTGCTATAGAACATGGAATGGAGGATATGCTCAGGAAATAGCAGAAGAAAGAATGTGATCCAGAATCTCCTTAAGCAGCTATTGTTTTGGATTTAACTTTAGAAAAGCAGGATTATGAACTAGAAAATCAGTATATTTATTTAGAGTGAAAATACTACTGTCAAATGATCGGTTGTGTTCATATGAGTCCTTTAGCATCCCAAGAAGGAAAACTATAGAAAGAACACGTTTATCCATTGTATTAAGTGTGTATAGCTTGTTATCTATTTCATTTAGATGTTAGTTTAATAAAAATGTAAAATAAAAATTAAAATCTTATTGTACCACATACCTTTATCCAGATTCATCTACTTTTCATATTTTGGCTGATTTGATCTTGTTCGTTTCCTCCTCTTTCCTCCTTCCCTCCTTTTTTCTCCCTCCTTCTCCACACAACCTCTTCTATCCCTCCTACTCTCTCTCTCTCTCTCTCTTGCTTACTCAACACACTTAA
>NW_008348581.1:0-697 GCF_000622305.1 Nannospalax galili | reverse complement strand
ATTCATGCACTAGGAACTCTTCAATTGCCACACATGGTCTGGAGATCCAGATAGGTTGTCCTACCCACCTGCCACCACCCCAAGTCCAGAGGTTAGTTCCATGTCATGGCCAGGTCTATATGGGTTGGTCTTTATTAACCTCAGCTGCTGGAGGTGTCTTCAGAAACTTCTCCCCTGCAAGAAAGCAATGCTCAGAACCTGACTACCCTAACACACCAACCAGTCAACCCACCAGAAGGCCCAGAGACTTTCTGAGATCTACAACCCAATCAATAATTTCTAACCTGGCCTTAGCCCACTTCCACTCAGGTTGGTGTAACATCCTCCCCCTGGTCACCAGAAAGTACTGCTCAGTCTCACTGTAACCCCAATCCCTGCCACCAAAGGAACATCTGTAGAACCATGTCAGCTTTCCACACACTTATGAAGCTTTGCAGTGAAGATCTATTAACTCCACAGGAGGTTTATACCTTGGCTCAGACGTTCACATATATACAGTTCTGTGTGTGTGTGTGTGTGTGTGTGTGTGTGCGTGTGTGTGTGTGTATGTGTGTGTGTGTGTATACCTGTGTGTACTGAACAGTCTGATACACCATCTGCACATCAACACAAAATTACCACAAGAATAAACACAACCATTCAGACAGCCTACATCCTCACACATTGAGGTAACAGCAAACAAACACACAAACACTGG
>NW_008348580.1:3507552-3524238 GCF_000622305.1 Nannospalax galili | reverse complement strand
CTGTCCTGTGCGATGGCAGAGTAGCACTCATTTCCTGTCCTGTGCGATCGCTTCGTCCCACCTGAAAACCCCAAATATCATCTTAGGTTTGTTGTTATTGTTCTATGTTGTTTGCTTTGACTTTTTTTTTCTTTTTGGTCTTTATTGAAATCTTCAAACCTTTTAAGACAAATTAGCAGAGACTAATGCTCTGAAAAGAAGAGTAAATTGATTATTACTATTATCCTAAGTTAATGTAAGTTCTCCTCTGTTCTCTCTACTGCCAGTTATGGATAAATTAAGGGCACAGATTAGTCACAGATTCTGCCCTTGGGGAAACTATAAACAATCAGACCTTTTTTTTTTTTTTTTTTAATAACCATGTCACTCCAGAGCCATCTGGTGTACATTTACAGTAATGTAATTTTGACTCTTGCTTGATGATATTGATATAATGCAGCAAATATATTGCCATTTTGAAGAATGATTGGGTTAATTTCTGCATGTAATCCAATAATGATTTAATCTCTCATTCTTTGTGAACCGTAATAAATTCAGAATTAGTTCCATTTCTAGAAAAGATATGGGCAAAGGGGCCATTGAGAGACTAGATGTATCCCTATAAGAAAACTAAATATGATTTGTTTAATTGTTCACATATAACAAACTGACCTAAGGGCACTAAATAAGAGGAAAATTGAAACATTAGATAAAAGAAAAATGGTATCCAAATAACAATAGTAATTATTATTACTATTACTACTATTACATTTGTTGAATACTTTTCTATGTTAAATCAGCAGCACCAAAAGGACTTTACCTGCATCTCCTGATTTAATTCTTACAGTGTTTTAAGGTATATTTCCTACTTTTAAAGATGAGTGAATCAGAGAAAAATACAATTATTTGCATATCATTCAACAGCTGCAAAGTGACAGGATGAGATGCAAACTGAGGTCTCTCCATTGTTCCTCCACATGTTTAATATGTGAATTCTGGTGGGAATACACACATGACACCACCACCACCATTGCCATCACCACCACCACCACCATGACCACCACCATCACCACCACCACCATCACCACCACCACTATCACCACCACCACCACCACCTCCACCCCTTGCCACATCAAATTACACAAGTTTCTCCAGAAATAGAATGATTCAGCAGACATAATGAAAGGATATACACTGTGGCAGAACTTCTCATTGATAAGTGCAGGAAAATCTGTGTGTAACTCATTCTAAAGTTCAGTGGAAAGACCTCCTGGAGTTTGACTGGGCTTTAGGAAGGCTCATGAACCTACACTTTCTATGGATTTTCATTGTATATGTATACTTCTGGGTGGAGAGCCAATAGATTTACTTAGATTTTATCAGATTTTCTGAGATAAATGACAATAAAAATATTAAGAACCACTTTATTGATATAAACCAATGGAGGCTATTGAAGGCATGGGTTAGCTAGGAATGTGAATGAAGGCATTTCAATCACAAATATGAAGCACAATAGCAAGTGTCCTACATGCTAATGCATTGGCTAGAAATGGCAGCAATAGCTTTTCTAAGTAGCTTATTTACCTATGATACTTATAAAATTTGTTAAGGTATTTAAGAATCAGGCTTAAAATCATTCCCACAATTACATACATTTGGAAGGCATTAAAATAGCATATTATTTATATGTATATTCATCTGTTTACTTTTTACCATGTTGCTCAACAAATACATAGTGAGATCTAGTATTCTAGGTGTTCAACAGTGATCTTAAAGTTCCCTCCCAAGTAAGATTATCTTGAGAATGGGGACAGAGGAGTAGTATGTTAAAACCTAGCACTAGTTGGCAAGAAGTGTTAAAATGAAAACTGAATCAATATCAGAGAATAATGGGGGATGCTAGTTTCTTTTTTTTAACATTTGTATGTGTCTGCATATGTGGTGTGTGTATTCATTTGAGTATGTGTCCACATCTGTTATGAGTACATGCACTTATGTGCATATGTATGTAGAGGCCAGAGGTTTATATCACATGAGTTCCTTGATCACTCTCTACCTTATGTATTGAGGCAGCTTCTCTCACTTGAATCCAGAGCTCACCAATTCAGCTAGTCTATCTAGCTAGCTTGTTCCAGGGCTACCCTGTATCTACCTGTAGTATGCTGGGATTACAGGTGGGCCACCAGGTCCCCATGGCATTTATGTGGGTGCTGGGAATTTGAACTTTGGTTCTCATGCTTGCAAAGCAATCTCTCCCTGGAGTGATGGTTTTAATATGGTATTCCATGAAGGGCCATTTGATATGATACCATTTGATCCAGGATGAATGCCTGTAATCCTAGCACATAGGAGGTAGAGGCAGCAGCTCTCTAGTCTGATGCCTGGCCTACATAGTGAGTGCCAGGTCATCTGGAACCACAGGGAGACCCTGTCTCAAACAAACAGACAGACAGACAAACAAAGATAAAAGAATAAAAATGGGTGCACATGGTCCTGAGAGGCCTTGCACACCTGGTAAAAAGAGAGTCACATTTTATATGAAGATAGGAAGCTAATCAAGTATTTTGCTTACAAGGGTGAGTTGAGCTGTTAGCTTAGGTAGTAATTTTATTTTTCTTTTTCAAGGTAAAGGGAAGATGTTCCAAAGCTGATTTTCTCATGTATGGATCACATAAGTTTCTTCATTTGTATACTTCTTGGGAATATTTTCACTATCAAGAAATATCTCCCTTGTTTAAATATTACTTTGTTTTATAAAATTTGAATGACGCTACATTAAAATAGTATCTCACTTGTTTCCATAATTTCACTCTTCAAAAATATTCCAAATCTAAGAACTTAACACTGCTTACTGTTTGGATGGCAGTGTGTAGCTGCAAGGACAACTGGACACAGCTATCCACATCGTCCTTTTCTGAATCAGCATCACCAGCCAGGGTCATGGGCTGTATAGTTTGTAGAAAGCTTGAGTTTCCATGTGTGTTATTCTGGGATCTGATTACGACCAGTAAAACTAGTTTGTATCCAACCAGCCCAGGAGTCTGTCCACAGGTATTTTCCAAGACATTGATCTGTCTTCTATTTAGAAAAACAAAGCCTCAGCATTAAGCAATGGCCTGGGTACTTAACAGTGGCAACCTTTAGTATAAAAGTGAACTAATGACAACTAAAGAAAGAAGGAAAGGAAGGAAGGAAAGAAAAGCAAAGGGAGTGGTAGGAATCAGGCTAGGGCGTTCTCTCAGCATACCTTTAGGCTCCAAAGCTGCAGCAAACACTTCCTCCAGTAGGGGGTCTCATAGCCCTTCTCAGTTTGTGTGATTGGCTCGTACAAAGAGATGCTTCCCTTCTCTTTCATTGGAAAAGATTTAGTCAAGATGTGGTTATGTATATTTTTCTTCTGACACAATTTGAAAAAAGAAACACGTGTGGAGATGACATACATGTGTCACCTTGTTGTGTACCCACACAGTCTGAAAATGTTGTGTTATCTGTTTTGGAAGACATTTCAATATGAACTAGGAGATAATGATTTATTTAGAGGAACACTGGATGTTGTGAGGACTGAAGCTGTTGGTGTCCTAGAGAGGCCCAGGTCCACAGGGCAGAAAGCGGCCTTTTACCTCCCTTCACACCTGAAAGAAGAAAGCCAGCTATGTGCTTGTTTCATGAATCCTGAAATTCATGAAATACGAAAGGGTTGTCAGCAAAAGTAATAGAAATGACAGACTATAGATAGGACATTTTAAAAAGTATTCCTTTTTGCTTGAATCACCAGAGCACCTTCTAGGCTTGTTCAGTGGAAATTCACATATTATAAATGCATTTTAATAATTGGATTCTCAGTTGGTTACCTGCAGAAAGTTACTAGTCTGTCAATGTGTCTTCTGAATTTAATACAAACTACTTCAAACCTACAGAATGAGAGAGAGAGAGAGAGAGAGAGAGAGAGAGAGAGAGAGAGAGAGATTTCAAACACCTTGTGCTCTTCCCCAGATTTGACACAAACTCAGTATTTGCGTTATTTGGTTTGAGTTCTTTTTGATTGGATCAAGGTATCAAGGGGAAAGATAGGTTACTTTGGCCTTCTGTTACTGGCTCATGCCTAGTTATAAGATTTTATATTTTACAGAAATTCTTTTGTCTTATTGCTGAAGCACTGCACATCAAAAGTAATCAAACAGTACATTTTTGAAAGCCCTCAGGATACACAGGTCTCAAGGCTCCTCATGTTACTCTCGACCCAAAGCCAAAACCAAAGTACATGCCTCAGAAATTATTGAGCTGAAATATTTTTTGGAAGGAATAGTTTTGGGTAGAGATATTGGACTGGGCTCAGTTATTGACTAGGATGTAGTTCAAGGACAGGAGGGGATTTACCAACCGACAAGTCTCTGATTGCTTGAAATCTCCTATAAGTTCTCTGATGTAATTCTATCTTAAGAAGCTCCTAAAAATATTTGCTTCTCACAAACAAAATGGTATACCCATATTATGTATATTTAGTGCTCACTATTCAGTCTCCTATCACTTTGCTTATCCTCCAGTACTTAAAAGTTCTTACTACTGAATACAGACGGATGACCTCATTCTATTTTACATGCATTTTGGAGTTACCGACAGAGGCCTGCTCTCCAGCCATTCTGGACATTTCTCATGTTTATCATTGAGATTTTCTGTAGCTGGAAGCATGTGGTAATGAGGAGCTACATGGCCATCATTTGGTAGTATAAGTCCCATGTTGAGATATGTGGGGAAATAACCGAATACCTGTTCCTGGTTCCCAATTTGAGAAAAATCATCATGGAGGCACATCATGGAGGACTGTGCTTCTCTTAGGATCACCGGAGACTGAGCTATAGGGAAAATGGTTTCTCTGGTGCCCCCTGAGAACCTAAACAACCAAACTCCAAGCAGAGTGTCTTTTCCTCACACTAGCAAAGGCCCAGCCATAGACACTATTTCCTGAAACCCCAGAAGCCTGGAGATTCTCCCCTCCAAAGAGGATCCTCTTGGGCAGAATGGCAACCCCTGGGATTTGGCAAAGCCCATATCTAGGCTTTTATTTTTCTTGTTAGTGTTCCTGAGAGGTGTCTTCTACTGTGGAAATCTGAAGGGTTCGCACGCCGAGGTCATTGGAAAGGGAGCCTCTTTGTCATCTGGAGAAACAGTGGAGTAAGTAGAGGTTTTCCATGTGCCCCAGAGGGCTAATGAATTGTGGTCTGATTCAGTGGCAGGTAGCTGAGAAGCTTCTCTTCTTCATCACTGGCTGGTTTGCCACTGTGCAGTAGTGCTTACCGGCTGCCCTATGTGAATGCTGAACTAGAGAGGAGGCACAGTGTGCCGAAGAGGAAAGTATCATTTGCAAGGTGGCCTCTCCTACCAGCTGGAATAACAGACCCCGATGGTGTAGACGGATGGAAGTCACAGGAGAGATCTTTAGAAAACTGCCAGGAAGATGCCATTATAGCACCAGCATTCAATTAAAAATTCAACTTAGTTCTAGGATGAAAATAAATGTTTGTAACTAAAAAGCAATAATTAATCAGACTAGGAGAATAATTATTCCAGAGAACTAAAATCATGACATAGATTTGATGACTGAGAGGCACAAATTCCTCTCATAGAATTAACGCATAAAAAATTAAAAGTAATAAGAACATGGCACTAACGGAAGTCCTTGAACCAAAGTGAGTACAAAAGGGGAACTGATAACAGCAACGACAAAAATCCCGCACCGAGAGCATCGTGAACCTGTGGGCTAGAAAAGTGTCTTATGTCCCTGCAGGAGAAATACATGGGATTTGGCATTTCACATTTCTGAGCTCTAAGGACAGAAAACAAAAAGGTTACCGTCTTTTGGACAGAGAACACAGGCTGTTAACAAAGGATACAGATACAATCATGTGTGGCAGGAGAGCGGCTTACATTCTGAGGTTTTAAAACTGTTTCTCAATTTAATTCATTTTATATTAGGATGTCAATTAGTTCTTTCTTTTTGGGAAAAAAATGTACAAAATGGATTCAAGGCTCATAAAGAATAAAATGGGAACAAGAAGAGCCAAGAAAATGATAGGTAAAGAACAGTGCGAGGAAACTGGCCTGAGGGATGTCAGATGTTCTACAAAGCTACTGGAAAGCAAACAGAACAGGACTGGCACCAGCACTCACAGAAATGTTAGTGCAAAACAGTGAACATCCAGAAATAGAGGCACACATATGTGAGGAATTAACGTTTGACAAAGATGGCATTTCTTTTCAGGGGAAAATTTGGTTTGGCTAGATGATAGGAACGTGAGCACTGCTGATATAATGACTATCCTGCACAGGGGCAAACAGAGCTTAGTATCCATACACACCACAGAGTGCATCCCTGATCAATTAAAGTTAGAGATAGAAAACACAGAATAAGAAGAGATGTTCACATGCTTCCTAGCAAAGACAGGAAGCCAAGAGGCTAAAAGAAAAAAAGAATATTCAACCATGTCGCTTTGTAAACTGGATGACAGCATGCATTATAAAAGAAAAGGAGGAAAGCGAGACCTGGGGTGAAGTTTGTAGAGCCAAAGAAAGACGCAGGGTGAGCATCGAGAAAGTTTCTATGAGTATTTTCACAAGGCATATGATCCAGTAGAAAGCTGGGCAGAGAATATGTAAGTGGAATCCAAATGGCCATTAGACATGATCATACACAATCTAATTTACTACTCACAGAAAAATGCAAATTAAATGAAAATAAGATGTTTAAAAGTGTTGTATTTACAAAACTTTGAGGGTAAAAGGATTGATACCTAACAAGAATATTGGCAATGGATAGTGTCTTAAACTAGTTGGATATTAGTTGTTACCACTTTTCAAAGTTCTCTTGAAATAAGTAATGAAGTTTAATATATAATTAATATATATTATATATGCTATATATGTGTTATATATATGTAGTATATCTATATATATGTTTTGACCAAGCTGTTCAACTTTTAAGAAACTTAGGAAAGCAAACACCAAAAAGGAAACATGTATGTTATTTTCTGTTCCACCACCAGAACCCACGTGGTGAAAGAAGAGAACGGAGTCCTGCAAGTTGTCAGCTGCCCTGTGACTGCACCACATACATACAAATAAACAGACCAATAAACAAACAAACAAAAAACAACCAAATAAATAAATAAATAAATGTAATTTTCACAAAACACAACTCTCACCTAAGTGTTTAAACCTGTGTCAGTGTGAGAAAGCGGAGGACACACGTTGAATGTTGACACGGTTGACTCAAGAGAACACTCTCGTCCTGGTAATGATTTGATTCTCTTTCTCCTCTCTCTCTCTCTCTCTCTCTCTCATATCTTGTCATGCTTTGATGATTTTTACTGGTAAAAAAATAATCACTAATGATTAGGTTAGCAATAAAAAGCAGTACCAAGAAAGCAAAAGAAAGTGAGCTAGTTGTCTAATTGTATCTGAAAGTATTTAGAGCTAGGCCTACTTTGTTCAGTTTTGGCAATGCTACGGATCAAACATGCTGGGCAAGCGATCTGCCACTGAGCGCCAACCCCAGCCTGGCCTGTGCTCTCTACCAAATGTCAAGCTGAAACTTATTTTCCTATTATAGAATCTATGGTTGGTAACTTCTTAAATCCCAAGAAGAGAAGTAACCTACGAAAAAGGAAAAACAAATCATCAGCTGTGTTCTCAGTGACCTGGGATCTATGTCTTCTGCTGCTCTGGGGCAGGCAGAGGGAATGCCCATTAACACAGGTTGTCATTAAAGCCTCCAGCTGCCCAACACCTACCCCTTGTTTCTAGCCAGAACTAATTTTCAAGGTTTTCAATTTGACATTACTTTATGCTTTAAAAATACTCTAGCTGTTAGGAGCAGCCCCAAAGTTTCCACCGAGATCTCCCTTTTAATAGCTGTTCCTCTAGGATCTGTCTTGGAGCAGAACTTCAGGCAGAGAAAGGAGCTGTAGTTCTTGGATGCAGTTCATGATGGCTCTTGGTCTTTGATGGTGCCTTTTGTTCTAGATTGATGTCATATAACTTTTCAGACATGCCACGGGTCTTGAGTCCCTTGACAACAAATTTTCATGTCAGTTCTTTCGGGGTGCTCTGTATGAGGCATCATTACATCTGGGAGGTGGAATGTTCCCACAGTGCGGAAGAGCTTGAAATCAGGAGCCAGATTCTTTCTCCACTACTCCATGAGCTGTGTGACTGTAGACCCAATTTCCTCCCCTGTAAAATGGGGCCATAGTCTTGCCTTCCTCGCCTCTTAGAAGCTGAGCGCTATGAAACTCTATTTTTCATTTAAAAAGTATTTTATATACTATTTTTATTTTACGTGTATGAGTGTATCGCCTGCATGTATGTGAGTGCACCCGTGTTGTGCAAGGCCACGGAGGTCAGAAGAGGGCTTCAGATTCCCTGGAACTGGAGTTAAGGACCATTTATAGCCGCCATGTGGGTGCTGGGAATCAAACCCCGATCCTCTGCAAGAGCAGTCAGTGCTCTTAACCGCTGAGCCATCTCTCCAGCCCCCAGATCTATGAAACTCTTAACAAGAAATGTGTTAGTTAACCTTTGTTGATGTGTTAAAATTTATGGAAAAGTAGTCACCTTCTCTCTTAATAGCATCTTGAACAGTCACATCTGGGCCTGAACATGACACTAATTAATAGACTCCATAATAAGAAGAAAGCACACAACGAAGAGACTCGTGAGAGCAGCATTTTACATCATTTTTAAAAATTCACTTTGTGTATATAGGTGCTAGTTACTAAATGTCAAGAAAGGAAATATTTGATCTATTTTTTAAAAAATTTACTCTTCCAGAAATTTAAATCTGATTCATAAAGGTCTCAATTTTTTTTAATTTTTACAAAAACTTTATTGAGAATTTCATACATGCATATAAGATGTTTTGATCAAATCCATGCCCACTCCCTCCCCTCCAACATTCCTCCCTCTGAAGAGGTAACACTAAAATCTTTTAAGGATTAGATACAAGTTCCCAAATACTTTTGACATTTTGACATTTTTGGTCTTTGGAACAGAGTATGTTGCTAAGAGGCACAAGGACATTGTGACTTTTAGCCCAGAAACTGGCTACTTTTCTTTGGGGTCTTTTTACCCTAACTGCCTAGCCAATTCCTACCTCCTATTCTTGTCACTCCATCCTCTGAAGGGGTTACCCAAATTGCCAATAGGGAGTAGGGACGCAGACTGCTCTGGCTTCTCCCATGCTGAACAGGGATTCAGTGTGAGGCAATTGGAGTGCCCCTTCAGTGAGTCTATCTAACAGACTCCCAAATTGTACAACTCTTGTCTCTAAGGGGAAAAGAAAGTCCTTGAATCCTGAATAGGAGATGTGAAGGAGAAGTAAAGACAAGAGTAATTATCATTACAAGTTCTAGACAGGGAACTAGAAAAAAGTCAGAACAGGGCAATCTTTACATGTTCATATGAGAGTCCATTGGAGTTTCTTGACAAGGGCTTCCAAAAGCATTCTTCTATTGGGGTCTTCCTCATTTTTCTTTTGTCCTCATTAAAGGAGTGCTAAGTAGAGTCACTGGACCCTCACCTAAGTATCCAGCCACTTTTCCCAGTCAACTAGTCCAGCCTTGGAAGGACTCAATTTTTATCATCTAATGCAAGAACTAAATTAAGCAACTCCATTTACCCTCACATGAGGGATCCGAATTTCTAGAGCTAATTCAGGTACACCCCATAATCAATATATATTGTTTCTGTATTCAAAGGGTGTCCTTGCTGCATTTACAAATGTCATTCTAAGAATCTTCACTGAAATAATAAATAATGTTAAAATATTTGAGTGAAACGTTATACATAAATTTGCCTACAATAACACTATATTGTTTGATTTCTTTTAGCATTATAACAGTGGCAAATGCTATTTTGGGTTTTAGCCATCAGGGATTCAAAGTGAGGGAGGGTCCATCTACCTGCACCTTCCTGGACTGTGCCTTGACTCAGCGAGCACAAGGTGGTGCTGCTACGTGCTTCGTCCTGCAGCAGGCACGTCAGCATTCACTAGCATCTTTAAGCTTAAAAACCATGATGTGCGTATGCGCATGCTTTGGAAAAGAGTGAGGCTTTGAGAGTAAAAACAGATGAAACTCTCAGCAGGTTTCACATGTCAGAACTTCATTTCTGCAGAGTCAGAAAGAAGGCTTTGTGTTTTACGCTGTACTCCTGTGACCAACTACTTATGTTAACTTCGACTTCTAGAAGAGCTTTGAGCATGTCTGTGAGTCCCCAGTGCATTTAGCATTTCCTATGTAGTAAGAAATAGGTCTTTTACATTACAGGATATGTATGGATAAAGGTGTGAAATATGAACCAATCATAAATACAGTGGTTTCCTGTCTGAAGGAAATATCTGTGTTTGCAAATCCAGAGAGAAGTGAAAATGAGGACTTTGTCTTTTCATATGCTGTTATTAAATCTTATTTATTTGGATGCAATTCATCCTTCTGTTGAAATCCCACTCCCTCCTCCCTCGCAGGCTCTTTCTGATCTTAGAGGGCCCATGGTGAGCCTTCCATCTACTCTGTTTGTCAGGAGACCTGTGGAGCCTTTTGGCAGCCTAAATGAGAAGCAGAGATTGTAATCTGTCTCGAAACCGCTTGTGGTCTTGTTTTTAAGATGCCACTGACTTCTGCCCCATCAAAGGGCCCTGATTTTGACTTTTCATGTCACATTTTCACAAACATTTTCTTTGGCTGTTTTCCTCATTTTTCAGTTTAAAATGTTCTTCCAATCAAAACATATTTCTCTTGCCCTTATCATGAAATTACATCTCTTAAAACTTCCTTACATTCTGTACCTTTAGAATAATATCTCCTTCTTTAGTCTTCATGATGCCTCAAAAGTGACCTCAAAGTCAGTGTGTGTGTGTGTGTGTGTGTGTGTGTGTGTGTGTGTGTGTGTGTACTGGAACAAAGGAAAGGGGCATCGTGTAAGCAAGAAGGCTTAAATGAGCCTGAGAAGTCTAGAAAAGATGGCAGATGCTAGATAGGCAATAGGTTGATTACAATAAGCGGAATCAGCTTACACCTTTGATTTCTAGACAGCTTTTCCAGGATCTCTTCATAGGTAGGAGTTTGGAAACAGGACAGGAAGCAGAATACAGGAAAATGGGGCCCTAATGTTGGAGGGCAGAGTTATGGTGCTTAACGAGGCTTGCAATAGTTCAGTGTGGGCCCTCTGTCTAAACACATAAGCTGAGTGGTGTTGTGAAAAAGAGATGGGTGTGGAAATGAACAGAACTGAGTGCCTGACTTCAAAGGAATTACCAGCCCAGTGGGGAAAGTCCAAGGAGTCAATGCCTTGGAGGAGAGAGACAGGGAGGCTTACTAGCTCATTCTGGAAGCTGCTAGCCTTAGGCAGTTTTGCTTCTAGCCCCAGGATTCATTGCTTCCACTGGGCCAGATGAGCCAGCAGTGTTGCCTGGGCAACCATAGTAATATACAGCCTAGGTGCTGTGATGGTGACATCCCCTTGTCAGCACTACCTAGTCCCTGGGAATGTTTGCTTTGATTCATTTTTCCCAGAAATTTCATTAAGGCATGTTCAAAGTAAAAGAGTTAACCCCCTTCTGACTTTTACCCCTTTCCGTTCTTGTGCCTTATCTGTGGGAGGGATGACTAGGGTAGCTGGGTCCCTGGCCCAAGCTTCCACATTTTGTGACATATATTTTGTTCATTTAAAAATATTTCTTGATATTTATAGTTTATTTTTCATTGAATTCACCAAACAAATTTGATTAAAGGATAAGTAGAAAGGTAGATAGAGAATAGACACAAGTAAAATGTAATAAATACCAATTATAGGACCTAGGTGTAACAAATGGTGATATTTATTATAAAATTTAAAAAATTTTTCTGAATATTTGAAGTTTTTCATAAGATAAAATGTCATTTTTTTGTATTTTTTTAAACAGAATCTTACTATGTAGCCCTATCTGGCCTGGAACTTGCTATATAGACTATCCAAGCTGGCCTAGATCTCACAAGGATCTGCCTCTGCCTCCCACATGATGAGATTAAAGGCATATATTACCACTGCTCAAAATCACTTGTTAATTCTTTCATTTACCTAAGAGCACCTTGCTATGAACTGAAGGATCAGGGGGCTGGAAAGGTGGCTCAGTGGTTAAGAGTATGCATATTGCTCTTGCAAAGGACTTGGGATTCATTCCTAGCACCCACATCAGGCAGCTCACAACCACCTGCAACTCCAGTTCCAAAGGATCCAATGCCCTCTTCTGACCTCTGTGGAACCAGCACACATATAGTGCATATACACTCATACAGGCACACACACATACATATAAATAAAGAAAATAATCTTAAAGAAAATGCACATAAGTACCATGAAATACCATTTCACAAACTCCTAAGATGGTATAATCTAAAACAGCAATAATAATAGCACTAAAAATAAAAGAAAATAATATATATGGTGGAGGAAATAGAGAAGTTGAAACTTTCATGCACTGATAGTGGAAATTTAAAAAGAAGCCACAACTATGCAATACATGTTAGTAATTTCTCCAGAAGTTATATACAGAATTACCATATTGTTTCAGAAAAGCCAGGTCCCCGTATATGAGAATGGACCACCAAAGGTAAGAAGTGTTATGAGACCAAAAAAAGAGGCAGACAGATCTAGAGTTGTACAAAGTACAGCTTAGTGGTGTCGTGCACACAGAAATGAACTTGATGCAATGAGACTTATATATCCCTGTATTCCAATGTAGGGAGACATGTATATGATAAATGTGGGCCATGGACAACCAGAACATACCTGGTATGAATATACCTGGTCTAAATATGATTACGATGTATTGTATGAAATGAACAAAAATTCAATAAAATTATATATTGAGAAAAGAAATATTAACATATTCAATGTCAATTAAGGAACGAGCTGGGTATCAGCAACCAGCAAAACCCACTCAGCTCTTTTAACAACTTTGTCCTGTCAGGCTGTGGATGTGTGACAAGGAACCTAGGAATTAAAACCCAAAGGGCTGCATTTCACCAAGCTAAGTTCCTACACATGTGGCCCGATGTTTTTTTTCTTGGTATATACTCTGAGGAACTGAAATCAGGTATTCAAACAGATCCTTTGTACACCCATGTCCACAATGCAATATTCATAACAGTCAAATGGTGGAAACAATGCAAGTGTCAATGAATAGATGACTAAATAAACAAAAGGTGATGCATGTATAATTATTTTATTTAATCACTAAAATTAATTAAATTCTGATATATATTATAATGTAGATGAATCTTCAAAACATTACCCTGAGTAAAATAAGAATAAAGGACAAATATCTCCTTAAACCAGACACTTAAGCAAATTCATAGACCACAAAAGAATTAAGGTCGCCAGGGTTGAGTGGTGGGAAAATGGGTTGTCGGTGCTTAAAAGACACAGACCTCATAGTTGGCATAATGAAAAGCTTTGGAAATGCATTTGGACTGTGGTTGCAATAACATTTTAAATGACCATTCCTAATGCGATTGAATTGTCCATAAAAATAATTCAAATAGTGAGTTTGATGCTTTCTATATTTATCACAATACAAGAGGCAGAGCTCCTTTCTCAAACAAGATGTGTCCTCACGAAAACAGTAAATGAAAAGACCTGGCAGTGCGCTGTGCCAGTGAAGTGAATGAGGCATAAATGATGAGAAACCAGAGCCGACAGAGCGGCACTGAGGGGAGACGCGTCCTAAGCCGGTTCTGCAGCGAAAGAAAGCGGCTGAGGAAGCGGGGAGGGCATGCCAAGTACGCCTCTCCACTGCAGCCCCACGTTTCTGCCTAGCAAAGACAAACGGTCCAGCATCACCACGCACACTGCCATGCGCACCAAGATGCCGGGCCACGCCGTCAGTCTTCCCTTGACTCTCAGATTCTTCCAAAAGCAGCCGCTCGTGTGTTCGGGTGGCTGCCAAATAAATGGGCAAAGCTGGTAGCCACCTGAGATTGTCCCTTAGCTCCCCACCCTTCCTAGTATCCTAGGCATCCTCACTTGCCACATGTAAACGGTGTTTCACATGTATTCAGTTCTTAAACTAGTTTGCCTCCTTACCTGACCATCAAGATTTTGCCTAGCATCTCATCAGGCCTAGTGACCACTCCTCACCAGAACTTCCAAGTGCTTAATTAAAGAACAGCTTGAAACAGTCTGCACTTGGCTACCATTAACCTCACTTTTCTTTCACTCCCTGGGTCTTTGGTGTTGACTTCTGCATACTTTTCCAGGTTCCGTGTTAGGTCCATTTTCTTGCACTCTATAATCTCTTCTTAGACAATTCCATGTGACCATATGCCTTAAAAATGCAGTTCATATCCCTACCAAAGGCACGGATCTAGCCCAAATCTCACTTAAGAGTATGAGGCTATGTAGTCAAATGCCCACATATCACACTTCCTTTGACTTGCTGTGTTTCTGCCACTGGACTCTCAGTTTCTCAACTGTGCCAAATTAGATTAAGAGCAACAAACCTACAATGTTTTGTAAATGGCATAAGATACTATGGGAGGTGTGCAGAGCAGAGGGAGCTGCTGCTGCCCCCATGGTTATCACACGGGCCTTCTCAGTGAAGCGAGGGAAGGAAAACGATTAACTTATATGAAGTCCATGATTATGGTTGTCTTGTCGAGTAGACAGCATGATATTTTTGACAAACTACTTGGCATTTTTAACTCATTCAAGAAGTTGGAACTACTTCGTTCACACTACCTCCCCTGGAAACCTCAGAATTAGCTCTTGTCCTCATTTTAACATTCAGAAAACTAAGGCTGGCTGTTAGGCCATCAAAGGCATCAGCCAATTCAGAGCAAATACTGATACCATTATGTATTGTGTAGCCTTGGAAAAAGCTTTAATTCCACTTCAGCTTTCCAGCTAGTGGAGGTGGCATTATGTAGACACCACCATAGATGCAAAGAGTGGCAGATGGCCAACAGAAGCCCCCCGCTGTGTCTTCATCTCTCTGAAGTAGATTCTTTACTTTCAGGCGGTGCAAAGCAAGAATGCTTCATGTACCAAATCATTTGGAAGTCTTCAATGGCATGAAAAACAACTGTTTGTATAGAAAAATATTTTCCAGAGCTAGAAGCCCATAAAGATTATTGCCTTCTTTTGAGCACACAGAAATATTCCACGGGCGTGACTCTCTCAGCTTTCTTCATTATGGCCTCGGGAGGGGATAGACTCTGTCCTCTTTCTCTGAGAAGTGTTCTGCCTTGGGCCATCTGTGTCTGGTATTGTCCGTGGTGCTTCTTACCCACTGCCCATCCTGACACTCATGAGGCTCATGGTTGACCATCCCAACATGCAGAGAGAGAAAATGAGACTTGGCAAGGTCGGCCCCTCCCTGCTCATGCAGGAGCCTTGGCACTGACGTCGCTGCCAGTCTGCTTGCCTCCTTGTTGCCTTTGGAAGCCTGCGCTTTCTCTGTGGCTTTTGTGGTCGTTTCCATCCGCCAGTGTGGTCCCTCTCCGAGGCACTAGCGTGCCAGACCAGCCTATTTGAATGAGTGCCAGGCCACTTACTGGGGAGGTGAAGCCAAATTCCATATATTTAAAACTGTAATGCTTTGCTTGTCCACCTAGCTCCTGTCTCCTGAAGTCATTAGTTGTGGTTTTACTTTACTGTTAAAACACTCTTCTTTTTTCCTTTCTCTCAGCTCTGGCTATTTTCAGCACTATATATTTAGCAAGCTGTATGTAGGCAGGGATTCTGCTGTTCTACTTAAATCTTTCTTTCTCTTTTTTCCTTTTTCTTCTTTTTGTTTCCTAAGGAAAGAGAATGTGTTTCCTATTAAGTGGAGGAGGTGGGGGACAGGGAGAAGATAGGGAGATCTGATATTTGACTGAAGCAGAAAGTGAGGGGGCCTGTCCCTTAACACAGAATGGAAAACACCCATTTATGTGGCCACAGGACAGATATGATCCTCAATCTCAAATTTCTTCAGGAGTAGCATGGACCTTTGGTAACTTGAGATATCTCAGGCTGCAGTTTGCTTGGCATACTTAAAGATCCTCAGACTGTCATGGGTATCCTTTGCAATGTGCAGGTTCTAACACTGCAAAGCAGAGCCGACTGTATAATCTAAGGCAGATAATAAAGCAGATTTTATTCACAACTGAACTGGGGAAGGTGAGTGATTTTCCTGAAATTCCTCAGGAAGCCCGAGACACATTTAGGATTATAATATGTGAATTCTAAGTTGCAGACCTTTCAACCAAAGACACATCTCCCACTCTCTGTTTATTCCAGAATTCTGCATATATGCTTCTCAAATAAATATTTACATTTGGATTCCTAGGGGGTGTAATCCAAATTTGTCAGAGGTGTTCACCACTGTAGACCAAATCAGCCCCACAGAACACCCATGGTAAATCAGATCACAATCCTAAACCAAACTCATATTTACCAAAGGCAAAGGGAGAGCCAATATAGCTGGCACTCATATTTTGTATGCTTTATGGAAACACCTTAAGTAAAATAAAAAATGGAGCCTAGAACATGGTGAAAATCCCTTCAGAGGGTGATGATTAAACAGGTGGCTAATGTTGAGCAAATGTGAATGACACACGATGAACATGGGTCAAGGAGTCTGTATCATAATTTCACATCTGGCTTGCAAGATACAGTTACTATATATATAAT
>NW_008348580.1:3502869-3507468 GCF_000622305.1 Nannospalax galili | reverse complement strand
ATATATATATATGTATATATGTAGATGGATGGATTTTAGACCTACTAAGAGTTGTGAAAAAAGAAGAGAAAAGCTCAATAAAGAAATCATAACCAGCTGGTGTGGTGGCACAGACAGAGGTAAATGGATCTTTGTGAGATCAAGATCAGTCTGGTCTACATAGAAAGTTCTAGTCCAGTTAGGGCTACCAGGGGACCCTGTCTCAAAAAGAACCCCCCCAAAAAAAGAAAGAAAATGAAATCATAGCCAGCCAGGTATGGTGATTTATGCCTATAATCCCAACTCTTGGTAGGCTGAGACGGGTGGATAACGATTATTTCAAGGTTAGATTGAACTACATAATGAATTCCGATCTAGCCTGCGCTATAAAAGGAGACTCTGTTTCAAATAAACAAACAACAGCAACAAAAAGGAAAAAGAAACTGTAACTGTGTAATAGCTTATGTTGATCAGTAAGTTGAGATCCATCTGGTGACAAAGTTGATGATTTTCCTCAGTACATACCCCTCAGTGAAGGAGGTTTAAGATTATTTAAACTCTAATTTCTTGGGATTTCTTAGCATTACTATTTCCCAACCTTGCTTTCTGGTTTTGTTCGTTTTTACTCCTTTTTCCTCTTTAAGCTAATTCCTGGCTCCTGCTGCTCCCTCCCTGTGCTTCTTCCAATGCTTCTTCAGCCCTACGCCCTCTATAGTGACCTTCACCAAACTCATCAACACTATTGGTTCAGTTCCTGTTGACATGTTGATTCCTTCCACTATAGCCTGAACTCAAATTCCAAATTATAGTCCCAGCTACTATTATGTCTGTGGCCTCTTCTAGGTCACATGATGGAACTCTAATCCCATGTAGCTACATTTGAGATAAAGTGATTTAAATTAACCAAGGTCACAAGGATTGACCCTAGCCTACCTAATAGGAGAACTCCTTCATATATTCAAAAAGGGTTATATGAGCATCACCGAGAGATGTCCTGCCATTAACAAACCAAGAGGATAAACCTCACTGTAAATCAAATTTGATATCACTTTGATCATGGATTTTTAACTTCCAGAACTCTAGGATGGAAGGAGTGAGGGAGGGAGGGTGGAAATGAAAATAAAGGGGAAGTGAAAGGAAAGAAAACCAAAAGGGGAGAACAGAAAATCCTACCCAGTCTTTAGCAATTTGTCATGGCAGATTGATTACAAAAGTGACCTGTTGAATATTTTTACTGGTTTGCATGAACTTTAAATGTAAGCTTTTTATTGTGGGTATGTTTTTTTGGTGGGGGGGGGGTTGTTTGTTTGCTGAGACAGGTCTCCCTGTAGCCCTAACTGTAAATAAAAACTATTTTAAAAAGAACAATCATACCTTTACACAGTACTCTTCCTGTCTTCTGTCTTGGTTACTGGCTCCCAGATTCTCTGGAATCTTCAGAGTCATTGTCAGCTTCTACCTCCTTAATACCTAGTCAATCCAATTATCCATAATGAATTATTGATTTCCTTTCTCAAATGCCTTCAAATCTAGTCTCTTTATCTTGATTCAGGTTCCCACATCTCTCTTTCAGGCACTTACTATTTCCTGCCTAAAATTTCTCTTAACTGATCTCTAATCTCTATTTTGTCTAGACTCTCATTCATTCCCCCACCTTATATCCAGAATTTTCTTTCTCAGTTATCTAATTAAAACACTTATTCCTGAGCTGGGCGTAGTGGCGCACGCCTTTAATCCCAGCACTCAGGAGGCAGAGGCAGGTGGATCTCTGTGAGTTCAATTATTTTGATATATCACAGTGAAAGATTTATCGTCCTCTTTTTTTTTTTTTTTTAAAAAAAAAAAAAAAAAAAAAAAAAAAAAAAAAAAAAAAAAGAAAAAGAAACACTTATTCCTGGCCAGTGTCTAAACACCTTGATTTGGTGTCTAAGAGCCTTAACCTGAAGAGTGCCCCATTCAGAAGAAGTGCCTACAGGAAAGTGGCATCCACAAACAGGATGTGAGGAGAGTCAAAAGCTAGGGATATCACTTTCTTTCAGTGACCCCCTACCTAGGATCCTGAAGATATTAGCCTGAGAGAATCCTCATTCGTATAAGGAACAAAGTACCTAGATATCATTGGGACTTTTGACTTCTCTTTTGATGACATTTGTTACAGATGATTTCCTGATGATGAATGAACATATTTACCAATATTGGGCTTGCTATAAAATAATGGGGCAGGTAAAATTTAAAATAGCATCCTTGTTCCTAGACTATAAGTGATAGGTAAAGTAGGTGATGGATGAATACGGCTGATCGGTGAGAAAGCACCAGGACACAGATAAAATTCCATTGGAATAGAGTATATTAGCAAAGGAACACATGGGACAGATTCCCCTCCAGGCAGGGAAAATGTCTGCCCCAGGTCGTGAGCTGGGGTCTTTTATAGGGGGAGCCTTCTGCTTCCCGAAGAAGGTAGGAAGATATATATATATATATTTTAAAGTTGGGTGGGGGGAAGCCGGAGGGAAGGACTGTTAAAACCTGCCCTCTTTAGAGATCAAAGGGGAGGCCTGTTGTGTTGGCCAAAAAGTGAAGAAAAGTCTGCTTCTCTTGACTTCAAAGACCAGGGTGCTTATCAGCTCAGTTCCCTTTTCTCAGGGGGCTTGTGAGGTCTGTGAGGCCCTGTTGGTGAGGGGGAGGGGCTATCTGAACCTTAACAAGATATTCATTCATTTTCTCATTAACTTAATTTAAATCCTGGCTTCATGGACCATAATATAAACTTGGGAAGTGACTCTCCATCACCAATACTTCCATTTCTGTTTAATCATAATGAGAGGGTATTTTACTAATAGCAACTTGTCTTCCAAAATAAAGGTTAAATAAGGTAGAACATTCAACTTGGCACAATGCCTAGCATCTAACAAATGCTGATGTTAATAGTAACTGTATAGATAATATTTCCCAATGGTCTTTAGTAAAAGTGCTGCTCGAGTCACTAAGAATTCTAGAGTTGAAGGAACTCAGTTTGAAACTACTAAAGAAGGTCCCAAAGCACACTAGCTGCCTGAATCATTAATGTGCCTTTCCCTTTCCTCGGGCTTCCTCCTGGATACTGAGCTGCCAGGACGCCACGTGTTGCTGCCTCAATTCATTCAGTTCCTTATTCAAGACTCACCTTTCCAGTGATGCCAAACAGGCCCTGACCATCTCATCTACATTCCAACCTTGCTCTCTCTCTGCATCACTCCCAATTCTCTGTGGTCCTCTATCTGGTTTAGTTGTCCTCTTTAACACTTGTCACTGGAGCATTGACTATTTTACTAAACAAAACAGACTCCCAGTGTTTCTCCCACTACATGAGGCCAAGTACTCTGACCTATTTTCTTGCTTATCACAAAAAGTTTCTTAGCAAGTATCTACTAAAGGACTGAATGTTCAGCATAACTATTTACATTGTGTGAACATAATATATTCATTTTTGCTAAGATAAGAAAGTTTTTCTATTTTTTTAAAACTTAAGTATACTAAAATATAGGCACATTGGGAGTTTTTGTACAAAATGTCTTAAAATAGTCTAAAATGGAATCTTTTAACATGTATGTTATTATCAGTCTAAACAGTAAAAGGGCACTTAGATATTGAAAAGTGGAATTATAGGAAATGAGATTAAATTGTAACTTAACAGTTTTAAGATATGTCACAAGCCCAATTATGTTATCTATATCAATCAGCACCTGGGAAAAACCCATATTGTAAGAGGTAGACTTTGCTGCTCACTTTTTTAGGGTGTCTTTTTCTATTAAAATAAAATAATGAACTAAAAATTTAAAAAAGGTAATTGAAATCTAAAACAATATAATTTAATAGTTGAAAGTTAAAGTAAAAATTAACACTTTTCTGGGCATAGTGGCACACGCCTTTAATACCAGCAGTCGGGAGGCAGAGGCAGGCAGATCTCTGTGAGTTCGAGGCCAGCCTGGTCTACATAGTGAGTTCAGGCCAGTTAGGACTACAGGGAGACAGTGTCTCAAAAACACCAAAAAGAAAAGAAAAAAAAAAAAGAACACTCTTGTTTATAGCATTATTGGGAGTAGACACTGAAAATCCCCAAGCAGGTGTTAGGGAGCAGCTGTCTAATTGTGCCCTTCCGTCTTGCCTTCGCCTGGAAGATTATTGTCTCATTTGCATGTTTTGGTTTCTGTACCTTTCACCTGCCCAGACTTGACTTGGTGGGAGAAATGTTGAAGGGGCTGCATAGCAAAGTCACAGCAGACCAGGTCTCATCTTTAGCTTGAAAACTCATCAATGTTGGGTACTCCAGAGTTACAGTTAAGATCACATGAAACTTAAGAACTTAACTGATTCAAGTAGATAATGATGGGTGTCAAACCTATAAACCACAAGGTAAGTAGAAGCACACCCAATATAAGAGTGGAGCGTTTGTTCTAGGCCAGGTGAGGTCAAACATGTCTATAAACCCAAATGTAGGGAAGGAGAGGCAGGAGAGATTGAAGCCTACCTCCTCTGCATAGAGTTCCAGGCCAGTCAGGGCCAAACATTAAGACCTTATCCCCCAAACAAACCTGGGGCCTGGGTTTCATAGATGAAAGGAAAGAGGAGGGAGAGGGGGAG
>NW_008348580.1:3482036-3502023 GCF_000622305.1 Nannospalax galili | reverse complement strand
GAGGGGAGGGGAGGGAAAATAAAGAGATCACAGAACAGCTGTTACAATTGTGTTGATCTGATTGATGAATGATGAGAATGTACAGGAAGTAATTGGTCGTTAATCATGTAAATCACACATTCCAGGTGAGAGTTACAATAAATAGGAAAAAGCTTTGTTCCTTGAGTTAGCTATATCTGTTAGGTCAGCGTGAGCCAACTGACTGCAAGCGCCTGCCTCATGCTTCGTTCATGACATTTTGAATCCTTTCTCCTACTGGCTACGAATTCATAACAAAAGTGGCTTACTGAGGTTGTAGGAACTCAGCTGAGGCACAGGCACTCTCAGGGAAGGGCCTCCGGGAAAGCTGAAACCGGAATCAGAAGCTCTGTTTGTATTTTCCCAAACGTGAAGTGAAAACAAAGGAAGCAGGCTTCTCAGAGCGGTCAAGGTGAGCGGTCCGTTCAGGAACACGCTCGGCTCCGGCTTCTTTACCCTGTGATGATCTCCTTTCAAGAGCCACAGTGATTCCCCTCACTCACTGGACTTTCCCCGACTTTGTGCCTCAAATCAGTGGTGCCTCCTGCAACCCCCGACTTTCTTTAGATAGGTGACACGTAGCCCATTAGATAACTTCTTGGCAAATTTCAATCAAACTTTAGGTCTAGGCTTCTTAGGGGATGCTCCTGGGTCCTCACCATTGGAACGTAATTGTTTCTGATGCCTTTGCACCTCGTCTGCAGGCAATGTGCTCAGGCCCAGAACAGACTCAGGTTGTGGTATCTTGCCTTTGTCTCGATTGAGTGACACGCTGTGTGCTTTGCCTAAAGAACCTCGTTGGCATGGAGCATTGACCATGCAGGACTTCGCAAGCATCGCTTTGGGGTACTCTGAAGTGAGTTAGACCTATTCTGAATACATTGCTGGACTTCCAAAGCCAAGTTAGGTGCAGTATTGCTTTGGAACTATTTTCAGAGCAGTATAGTCAGTCATGCCGCGATTGCTAACCTCAGAGTATGGGGATCAGACAAGCTCAGTTCCAGGCGGTATTTCAAGGGGATCAGAGCTTGTATTTTTTATAGTTAGCACAGGGGAAAAAGCTGGTGAACATGAGATTCGAATCTTGCAAGTGACCAAATTGAATTCATATTACTTCATTCTCAGATGTTTATCAGAAACACATTTTTCTTGCTACCAGAAGAGAGGACAAATGGGAGGAAATGTAAAATTTGTGCATTATTATGCTTCAGCACATGGCGGACAGAAATTAACCTGTCACTGTGCTCAGCTCCATAAGAGTTCCTAGCTAAGAGGCAGTCTATGAAAATATGGATGAAATTCTCAAAGTTCAGTCTATAAATGTTCTGTATGTAAAGAACCCAATACCTAAAGCATGTTTATAAGTATGCTTTAAAACTGTCTTTAAATTTAGAAAACAATAGGAAATTCAATTATGAACTTCAAGCACTTCTGCATTTCTAGAATGCTAAAAGTCTATTTATCCCTCTTAAAATATCCTAATTCCATCAAAGAAAGGCTTGGTGCTCAGAAGCCAAATATTCTTTCAGTGTTTTTGATGTATGCATTTCTCTTACAATGAAAGATTCCTTAGAAGGGAATTTAAATTTCTCATTCTTTCACTTATACCTCTTAAAGTAAAAAATCTTCAATAAATTTTGTGATAAACTCTTAAATCCAGTAACTTATAAGCTGCGTCTTACAAAATAAGTGTGGAGAATTTTTTTAAAACTTAAGTATTGTGCTTAGAACTAAAAGTCATTTAATTAGGAATTATAAATGAAAACATATGTAATTTTTTTTTGGTCTTTTTTTTTTTTTTTTGAGACAGGGTTTCCCTCTAGCCCGAGCTGTCCTGGAACTCAGTATGTAGACCAGGTTGGCCTTGAACTCACAATATCCACCTGCCTCTGCCTCCTGAGTGCTGGGATTAAAGGCGTGTGCCACCACACCTGGCTATAAGTTTTTTAAACAGCCGGGAAATGGAGCCCTTCTGATGGTATAACTGGACAGTTATTTACCTTTTGACCTAAGCATTAGAACCTGAATATTATGCTCAGCATTCAGAGTCTGTTTGTTTAGATCTGTTTTGGTTTGTTTCCTATCATTTACACGTAGAATAGCTTGGGTTGCATCGTTGGGATTTCTATTGATTGTAACATTATAACATGAACAAAATAGCCCTTTGGGTGTTCTTTAATTCCTACATTACTTGCTTTTCTGCTCTTCCTACTAATTTGATTTAGCAAATCAGTTTTAAAACACAAGATCGTAGTACCTCAACAAAATATACATAACCCATCTCCTTAGTTTCTTTTTCTGTCATTTTGTAAGATCTAAGGCATTTAAAAATTTTTAGGGGCAGAAGGAGGAAGGGACATTGACAAGGAACTCTGATGTATGTGTGAAGCATTCCTGTCCTCCTTGGGCTAACAATGCCTCCATTCATTCCCCAGGCTCTGGGGAATATGTTCTTTCTTCCAGGAGTGTGGGTTGGCCAGAGAAAAACAGAAAGAGAGAAGGGCAGTATAGTCCCTCTAAATCATCAAATACTCTTTCAGCTGACAGACTGGCTCATTCTCAGTATGTATTTTTAAAGAAGAAAAGTTGAAATAGTTTCTGAGTTACACATACCAGAATGAAAACCTTTGGTTTATTTTTTGCACTAGAAAACAATGAAAATGGTAAACAGTACATCAGATACTTTCTTAGATTCTTTTTCCTGATGCATACGGTATCTTGTAACAAACTGTTTCAATAAGAGTATGTATCTCTCAGTAAGCTAAATTTTCAGTAGCATTTAAAATATCAACTCTACAGGGAACAAATTGTTCACCCTACATATAGTTCTGCAGAATTCTGTCATATAAGCATTGAGTGTATCCCAGCTAGACTGTAGAGTCACAAAGCTATAGGAGACTAGATAGATATTGGTTTCTTTGATCAATACTTACCCAGTAATGATGGATAATATTTGGTGTGCTAAGCCATTTCTACAGATTGAGGTAATATAATATGCTCAGGAAATGCATGGTCTCTTACATTATAGTTATTTGTACACAAATCTCTCTGGTTCTGTATAAATTCCTTAATGGAAGTGATTTACTTTGTGCTGCTCCTAGACCCTAGTATACAGTCTATATGTTATAATTTTCAACAAACATGTACCAGATGAAAGAGATTCGCTGTAGTATTCCTGTGCATAGTTTTCTTCAAACCTTCTTTATAATTCCTACTAATTAACTTGGAACTAAATTCTATGAAAGTAGATAAAACATCAAAGGAAAATACCAAAGGAAGAACTGTTTCCTAACCAAGTAAGGTCTTATTACTGGTAAACCTGACAATGGTTTTCCTTCAAAACACAAGAAACTGTTAGAACAGAATCATCTTGGTCACTAATTGTTTTGGCCAAAATGTCTCCTTTCACGTTGTACTCATCTATTGAGCTATAAAGGAGTATTTCCATGGAAAAGTATATAAACAAGGCCCTTTGCTGTTTACTTGGCTGATATTCAAACATCAGCCTTTCCCAGAACTTGAAGGAAGTGCTAAAGCTATCACAAAACAACAAGGAAGCCCCCATGGAGGGCTTGTTTCCTCTCCGTCTTCTGTGGTTTGTGCATTTCGGCTGCTCATAGATTGGTGCTCTATTGGCATGTGTGCTAGCTGTGTGCAGTGAAATCCAAGGAGCCAAAGTTTCTCAGCTGTGCTTTGGGGAAGGTTTATAATCTGGTGCCATCTGTACAAGATCCTTCTCAAAAGAGGCCAGAAAGATTTTGCCTTTGAGTACCTGTGCCTCTGTAATGAAATACCATAGCTTGGATATCTTCTAAATGAAAGAAATTTATTTCTTACAATTATGGACACTAGGAAGTCCAATATCAAAGTGCTGGGAGATTTGGTGTCCTGTAAGGGCCTACTTCCTGATGCATCCGGGAACAGACTTTGAGGGTTTTTTTTTTTTTTTTTTTTTTTTTTTGCATGTGAACGTGTGCATGCTTTGTGTGTATGTTTGCATGTGTGTAAGTCGACGTGTGTATGTTTGTGTGCATGCGTGGAGAGGCCCGAGGTCGGTGTCAGATATCTGTCTTCCTCAATCACTGTCTACCTTAAATATTGAGGCCGTTTTTCCCACTTGAACCCAGGGCTTTCCAATTTGGTAGTCCTGCTTGCTTTGGAGATAACCTCTGTCTCCCAAGCACTGGGATTACAGCTGGGCCACCAACCTTACCCAGCACTTGTGTGCATACTAGGGTCTCTAGTCTGCATACATCCATGGTGAGTACTGTATCCATTGGGCCGTGGCCTGGAATTTCTTTTGTAAGAGGACAATACCATTCATGATTACTCTGCCATCATGAGTAAATTGCCTTCTAGAATGCCCATTTTCTAACACCATGACCTTGCAGGTTATGGTTTTGACATGCTAATTTCATTATAGATATACATTCAGATCATGGCAGATCTCAACTGCAAGACTAAGATTCAGACTGTTATCTTTTATCTTTTCAAGAACCAGAAAGATTTTAATGGAGATTTGAATCTCTGATAACTTTATAAGTTGGTATAGAATGAATACAAGCTGAGAAACATGTGCAACAATCTAAAAATGAATGCTTTGTATACATGCCATATTAATGTTCATCTCCTATCAAGCTATTACTTAGTGAATCTTTTTTCTGAAATTCAAGTTAATTTAGACGTAATGCCTTAAACATGTATTTGTAGAGGCGTGGAAAGGACTATAACCAGCCAGTAAAATCTCATGTTCCTCTTCCAGAAGCAGTGTTGAGATGTGGAGATAGTTTCCCAGTCAGGAACAATATTTTCCAGCTTCCTTGTGCCTAACTCGAAAATGGACTATTATAGGAAAAGGAAATCAGAGTGGAAGTAGGCTAGGCCATTCTGTGCAGGGATGCAGAGGACGGTGTACCTTTGTCATATTTTCTGTTCTTTAGAAGACTCTAAGGGAGGGAGCCACAAAAAGAAGGAGTGTGTGTCACAAAATAGCCACAGATGGCGAGGAGGGGCACATAAAAGCCAACCAGGTCATAGTATGCACATTAGTTTGAATTGTGAGAAAGAATTTACTGTTGTTTGAAACCAGTGGGACTTGGGGACTTACCTAGTCTAGCAGCTAGCATCACTTAGTAAATGTAGGAGATAAATAAAAATTGTGAAAAGTCATAGTTGTGCCTATTGTTTATGCCAAACGCTTAGAATCTCAACAGTGAGGCAGAATCGCACAAGCTTTGTAGGTTGTATGACATAGAAAACAAATATATTTACCGAATGAAATAGACCCATTCCTCCTTATTACTTTATGAAAGCAGCTTTCCTAAATACTAGTCAACTCTCATTTCATGTTACCTGTCCTCCTCTGCCTGTTTTCCCCTTGATTATTCTCTCTTCTGTGAACCTTTCCCTTGCCACTGAAGGGTTCATTGTTTTCTTAAAGACAATAGCAATTAAACTCTTTGCCTGTCTTTGTTCTGCCTTGTGGGAACACTCATCTTGATATATTGGCTTTAATGTGCAAATGTTATTTCTCTAAATTGAAAGGGCAATGCAAGGAGAGAAGAATAAAATCTAAAAATCAATGGTATTTCAATCCTGGAAATAGGAACACTTTCCTTTTATTTGTAGGAGGAGGATTAGAGAGAAAAAATAAAGTACAGAACAAATTATGTATCACTGTAATATTAACACTCATACTAAAACACTTTCAGTAGTATTTCGAGGTATCAGATCTGTGAGATGTTCAATCCCCAAAATAACCCTTTTATTTAGAAGCAGTAAAGTGGAAATTGGCCATGAGTAATACAAGCGTCTCTAATGATTTTGGCTATGCAACCCAGTGGTTACAGTTATCTTTCAGTTTGACCATCTATTTTCAACTAATGCAGTCCTTGGCATCCTTATTCTAGGAGTGAGTGTCAAATGTGGTAGCATTAGGATGGCTAGTTTTATGTGTGATCCCTCCTGAATGTTGAGACCAGACAGCGTACTCGCAGTGCCAACCATGCGGTAAACCAATTCCCAGCTGCCTTCATGTGACCTAGATTTCAAGGTACAAATGGAACGTGACGCCTCCACATCCTGTTACCTAATTCTGAATGACCATTCCCCTGCTGCTGAGTATCACATATCTGAGTTTATCCTAACAAATCTTAATCATTGTCAACTATGCAGAAACCCATAGAGGTTTTATATGGACTAAATTCAGGAAATTCTCAGGTATGCTCCCTGAAACATCTGTAAGCCGGGCTTCCTTGTGGGCACACATGCAAATTGCAATTTGAAAGGCTTGTTTACCCGGTTTACATGGCTTGGCAAGTGCATCTGAGATGAATGCATAGAAGAAAAACTGAATGAAGACAGTTGGGTTCTCTCACTTGTATTGAGAAATCAAGAACTGAGTTTTCTATGCAGTTTACCTATTTCTTTCAGATGTATTATTGGAAGAAATTTGGATCGTAATTCTTATCTCTAAGAATAGTTTATTTGAGGCATTTACAAAAATATACACGCTATCTAGTGCTCTTTCCTCTCTTTTATTAAGCTTCCGATGAACATATGGTTATAGTGCAGCTTTGCTGAGTTGTCCGACTCTCTAAAGCATGAAGTACAGAGCGCACACGTGGAACCGCAAAGCGCACGTGTGGAAACTGAGCTAGTGCGGCTTTCCACCAAGCACGTTTTTCATCTGGAGTGTTTTCAATTGCAGAAATTGATTGTATCCTCATGGAAAGAGCTCGTAATTTAAAAAGAATCCCACAGTGTCTGTGCTGTTTCACAACACGGCAGAAACAAGCGAAATAAACAGAAAGTTTGTACTTGATGCAAAAAAGATTTAGTACGCCAATGTAGAGAGAAATTTGAAAAATTTCAACAATAAGGTACATTTTTTTATATAAGTATACCCAAATGGAGCTTGGAAAAGTTGTGATTTTCAATCATTTTAGCATATTATTATAATAACAACAATAGCTTAAATGAGAGGAATTGTTGCAAAGGAAGGACGCATCATAAACCACAGTGAGTGGATCCACCCACGTTTATTCTACCATTCACTTTGCAGGGCGGCCATGGAGCCCGTGTCAGCACTTCCATTAGAAGCCTGCACTTTGAGGAATTTGGAATTTGGCCAATAAAAGATCATTCTGGACTTAAAATTGGCACAGAAAATTTCCTCCCATGAGCAAAAGTTGTTTTCATTATTTCTTCTTCATCGTTGTCTTCCCCCCCTCCCCCGCCCTTTGCAAAATTCCATAAAACTTCATCTGGTTGCTTTTAAGCTTGGATATCTGAAGTAAAAGTTAAGCATAAGAGAGCCAAGCCGTGGTTTGAAGACAATACATCTTTTGTCCATCTGTGTAGAATTTGTGTTTGGTATTTTATGTGAAGGAGCTGTACTAGTCAGTTGGGAGTATTTAGAGGTGCAGTAAAACCTAATTTCAAAAGGCCTCTTAGTCATTGCCCATAATTATGAAGTTGAAAGGAATTAAATGAGAGTGTGAAAGATCTTACTCACTTATTCCTGTTTATTGTGCACATTGCATTATAGCTATTTATAAACTATTCTTCACAGCATTTCTGTCCAGTTTCCTATCCGTTTTACAGCCCTTTTAGTATATAATTTACATATGTTAAAATACACCCCCATTTTAAGAATGCAGTTCTCTGAGTTTTGGTAAATGTAGATGCTCATTACCACAGAACACAGGAAAGTTTCAGAACATTTTATCACCACAAAATTTCTATTGTGCAGGGTAGCGGCCACCTCTCACCCCAGCCCTGCTCCAGTCCCAGGCAACTACTGATTTTTGTGGCTATAAAATTTCCTTTTCTATAATTGCCTTCAAATGAGATCAGTGTATAGTTTCTTGTACTTATATCTAACTTGTTTCACACAACAGAGATTTTTAATTGAATTTTTGCAATTCTCACACAGTATAGTTTGATAATATTTAGGTTCCCTCCCTATCTGCACTCCCATCACTGCCTCCCGCCCAGTTTAACATACTCTATTTTGTATATATGCAGCAAGTAGAGACTGATTTATGTCCCCAAATGTCCTTCAGTGTGGGTCCATCCACTGGGCCCATCAACAGTTCCAACCCTGTAAGACACTGTCTCTCCGCCACTGAGCAGCCATCAACTGCCAAAAGTTATTTAGGTTGGGTTGTGATTTCTTACCCACTTCCCCTGTCTATGCTGGGATTTTATCTCATTTAAGTTTGCATGGGACTTGTGCATGCTGTCACCATTGCTGTGAGTTCGTGTGAGTAACTGACCAGCTGTCTGGAAGACTGTTTCCTGTGTCATCCATGCCATCTGGCTCTTACCATCATTCTACCTCATCTTCCACAATGATCCTTGAGACTTGGGAGGCTGAGGTTTGAAATAGGAGTCCTATTTAGAGATAAACACTCTGCAGTCTCTTGTTCTCTGCACATTGATCAATTGTGGGATTCTGTGTTTATCACCATCTGCTGTATAAGGAAATTTCTCTGGTGAGAGTTGAGAGATACATTCATCCTATGTGTAGAGGCTGCATTGAAGACATGTCACTTATGATTAAATATCTCAAAGACACTTATTCTCCATGTTTGACCAGTTCTGGACTATTACAATCTATATCCCAGCTAGGCAGGGACTCTCCAGCAGCCTCAGCAGGACAGGGCCCAAGAAGAGCCAATGGGAAGAGGATGGACTGGTTCTTACTAGCAAGCAGAGAAGACTTGATGACATAGAGTTTTTGAATGACATTTATGGTCTGGCTTGTATCAGTAGAGTCTTCATTTTTATGACCGAGAAGTATCCATTGTATGAATGTTCTACAGCTTAATAATTCACTAATAATAAGCATTTGAGGATTTTTCTCATTTGAGAGTACTAAAATAGTACACATTCTTGTGTACACATCCAGTGTACATGTCTTTAACAGACGTGTTTTCCTTTCTCTTGGGTAAATTCTTCAGAGGAGGACTGTTTCCACAGGGTGTTTGTCAGCATTAAATGGACATACTCAACTTACTTCCAGAGTGACTATGCCGTTTTGCCTTTCCACCAACAATGTATGGGGCTTGTTTCTCCACATGTGGACCAAGCCTTTCTCTGAGCTATTCTAGTGATGCCTCCCTGTGCTTATCTGCCATCTGGACATTTGCTTTAGTGAGCTGTTGCTTTTAAAAAAGTCTATCCCCTTTTACTATGTACTTTTTATTGTGACGTTTTAGCTTTAATATGTATTTTGGAAAAGAGCTCTTTGCCAGATATATGTTTAGCAAATGTTTTCTCCCCATGTGGCTTCCTTTTCTTTACGGTGCTTTCTTGTCTTTTTTGTGCCCAATACCAAATTCAGGGCCAGGCACATGCAAGACACATGCTAGGCTCATGCTAGGCTCATGCTAGGCACATGCTAGGCACATGCTTTTCTTCTGTGTTACGACCTTTGCTTCTCTGTCATATTTTCATGCCTACTTGTCGATCAGCAAATTTTTGTTTGTCCAGTGTACACATAGTTTTGCTATGGCTCATTTACTTCTGTGCCTTAAGAAATATTCACTGATTCCTAGGATTTTGTTTCTTCTAGCTGTTTTATAGCTGTAGCTTTTAAAAGAAAACATAGAAATCATGTTTGTATAGCATGGATGACCCTTGGGGACATAGGTTCAGGTGAAATAAGTATGGCACATACCACATGGTTTGTTCTGATTTAGATTTGTGATCAATTTCAAGTCAGTGTTTATCCCAGTGACAGGGAAAGTTTGGGTGTAAATGTGCATATATATCCCTGTGCATGTACAGCTTCTCTAGCAGCATTAATTGAAAGAATATTCTGTCAACATTAAATTATATTAATGGCCTTTTCAAAGAACAATTCAAATATTAAATCAGCATATTTTGACCTTCATATTTGTACAATTTATTTTTTTTCTGTCTTTTTGAGACATAGTCTCCCTGTAGGCCCAGCTGGCCTGGAACTCACAGAGATACACCTGCCTCTGCCTCCCAAGTGCTGGGATTAAAGGCGTGCACCACCACACCTGGCCAATTTATTCTTTTTAAAATATTTATTGAATTTTTGTGATTTTCATACACTGTAATTTGAGGGTATTTGGATCCCCTCACCTCTACACAGCTCCCCTTACTGCCCCTTCCAATTTAATTCACTCTATTATACATATGAAATGTCTATAGAGGGGCTGGGGAGGTGGCTCAGCAGTTAAGAACACTATTCTTGCAGAAGACCCAGGTTCAAATCCCAGCACCCACATGGCAGCTAACAACTGTCTGTAACTCTAGTTCCACGGGATCCGACAGCCTCTTCTGTCCTCTGTGGGCATTGCATGACACAGATGCACTTACCTACATGCAGGCAATACATGCATACACATAAAATAAAAGTGACAAAATATTTTTAAAAATAAAAATAAAATTTCTGTAGAGTCTAATTTGTGTAGTCAACTGTCCTTTAGTGTGGGTCCATCCACTGGAGCCTGGATAACCTCCCGTCCTTGAAAGAGACTGTTTTTCCCCTTTCTAGCAGCCATCAGTTGCCAAAAATTTCTTAAGTTTGGTTGCAGTTTCTTACTCATGTCTATCCTGAGATTTTTGTCTGGTTTGAGCTTGCGTAAGACTTGTACATGCTGTAAAAATTGTTGTGAGTTTATTTGAGTAACTAACCAGCTGGCTGGAAAACTCTCTTTCCTTATATTCATCCACCACCCTGGATCTCACAATCTTTCCAATGTTGCCTCTGCAATTATCCTTGAGCCTGGAGAGGCAGAAGTCTGGTATAGGTGTCCTATTCAGTGATAAGCACTCTGCAGCCTCTCGGTCTCTGCATGTTGGTCAGTTGTGGGTTTCTGCATTAATCCCATTTAGCTGCATAAGAAAACTTCTCTTGTGAGAGTTGAGAGATTAATTAATTTGTAGACATAGGAATAAGTCATTTGAAGTCAGTTTTCTACTATAACTAGTAGAAAACTCATAATAGGCCATATGAAAAAAATGCAAAAAGTAAACATAAAACCCCCCACAAATAATGCAATTAAAAAGTAGGGCAAAGAGTTGAATAAGGAGTTATGTAAAGATGAAACACAAATGACTGAGTAATACTTTTAAAAATGCTCAACTTCTTTAGCCATCAGGGAAATGCAGATTAAAACCACTTTGGGATTTCGTCTTACCCCAGTCAGAATCAGCAAACAAACAAAAACAAGTACTGCTGAGCATGTGGAAAAAGGGAAACTGTTTTTCACTGCTGGTGGCAGTAAAAACTGGTACAGCTGCTCTGGAAATCAGTGTGGAGATTCCACAGAAAGCTCAAAATTGACCTACCATATGATCCACCCATACCACTCTTACATTGGTCACTCTTACATAGGTCAAAATTGACCTACCATATACCACTCTTACTTGTATTACATACCCTACTACAGAAATACCTGTTCATAATAGCCACAAATTGGAAACAACCTAGATGTCCATCAACTGATGAATGAGTGATGAAGGTGTGGTACATATACACAATGGAATATTATTCAGCTCTTTAAAAAATTGAAATTATGAGACTGCCTGAGAGCATCTGAGTCAGCTCCAAGCTGCGCTTCTAAAATCGTGTTGTACCCATCCCCCTATTTTGGAACCATCTGCAGTCCCCCACCACTGCCCCAGGGCTTCCCTGCTGACAAGTACTAGTACATCCATCTCTCATCTCCTCTTCTTGGACCTTGGCACTATCCATCGGAGGCTTCTGAAATGCTCCTAAGTAGCGAGGGCTGCTTCCCCATCCGGGAGAGCTTCTGAGTGGACTGACTGGAGCCATCTGGCACCTCTAATATAAAATAAAAAGACAGAAGCTAAAGCCAAAACAACAAGATTTCCATATCCAATCAGAAAGCAACCAAGGTACATGAATAAAACAAACAGAATCGGACTTCAGCTGAACAAGGAAGATTTGAGTTTCATACCAGAATCACAGGCAACAAAAGAAATCTACATGCCCATCAGGATTACAGATGACTTTTCATTGCAAACTATGAAATCCAGAAGAGCCTGAACTAAAATATTCCCAATTTTAAATGTCCATAGGAGCCAACCCAGAATATTTACCCAGCAAAATTGTGTCTTATAGTTGAAGGGGAAAGGAAAATATCCGTGACTTGAACAGGCTGAAAGAATTCATGTCCACCAAACCAGCTCTTCAGAGCATACTAGATACAATACAAAGGACTGAAGAAAATAACAACTATGCCCAAGAAGCAATAGTAGGAAACTAAATGAAGATATAATTGTGGAAACACAAAATTAGACCAAGAACACAAACATATGTTAAAATGATAGTAACCAATACACATCTTTCGATAATAACTTTAAATATCAATGGCCTGAACTCCCCACTCAAAAACACAGGCTAGTTGAATGTATTAAGAAAGAAAATCCATCTTTCAAATATCATCTAAGCATTATTTATCTGTCCTCTCCTTCCCCTGTATACCCTACTTACCACCTCCCCAGTTCAAGAACCCTCTCCTTTTCCCATTTCCTACCTAGTAACACCTGTCTCCTACCATGCCCCACACCACAAACACCTTCTTCCCCTTGGACCCCATGGGTCCTTTCCATTTTCTCTGATTCCTTTGATCACATCAGGATATATATTCACATCTAGGGATTTGAAACTGCAAATGGGGCAGAAATTATGTTGCTTAATTTTTGAGCCTGTGTTACTTCACTTAGTATAATCATTTCTTGTTCCACCCACTTACCTGCACATTTCATGATTTCATTTTTCTTTACCACTGAGTAGAACTCCATTGTGTAAGTATACCACATTTTTATTATCCATTTATCAGTTGAGGGACATTAAGGTTGTTTCCATTTCTTAGTTTTTGTGAAAAAGCAGCAACAGACATGGTTGTGTAAGTATCTCTGTACAGTAGGATGAGTCCATTGCGTATATGCCAAGGACTGGTATGACCGGGTCACATGATAGGTTTATTTTCAGGTTTTTAAGAATGCTTCATACTGATTTCCACAGTGGTTGCACCACTTTGCAATCCCACCACTTTCCCTGCATCCATGCCATTATTTGGTGTCATTTGTTCTCTTTATTTTAGCCATTATGACTGTGGTTAGATGAAATCTTAAAGTAGTTTTGGTGTGCATTTCCCTAATTACTAAGTATGATGAAGACTTTTCAAAATATTTCACAACCAATGTTCTTTCTTCTTTTGAGAGCTCTCAGCCCGTTTTTTAAGTTGGATCGTGTGTTTTCTTGCTTCTTTGTTTTTTTGAGATCTTTATATATTCTGGCTATTAATCATCTATTGGATGAGTAGCTGGTGAAGATTATCTCCTACTCTGTAGGCTTCCTCTTCACTCAATTGGTTGTTTGCATTGCAATGAAAAAAACCCTTTTGGTTTAATAAGGCCACAATTGTCAATTGTTGACCTTAATTCCTGAGCAACTGATGTCTGATTTATGAAGTCTTTTCCTGCAACTATATCCTGTAGGGCACTGCCCATATTTTCTTCTGACAGTTTCAGCATTTTAGGCTTCACACTGAGTTCTTTGATTCATTTGGAGTTGACTATTATGTAAGGTGATGGGTTTAACTTCATCCTACATGTGGAGATCCGATTTCACTCACACCATTTATTGTAGATGTTATCTTTCCTCCAGTGTGTGCTCATGGCACCTCAATCAAATCTCATGTGACTGTAATTTTGTGCACTCATGTTTGGGTGTTCTATTTTGTTCCATTGATCTACACGTCTCTTTTTGTGTCATTGCCATGCTGTTTTTATGACTATGGCTGTGTAATAGATATTGAGGTCCGGTATGGTAACCCTTCTGGTATTACTCTTTGTACTCAGGATAGTTTTGGTTATCTGGGGGTTTTTGTTTCCATATGAGATTTGGGATGTATTTTTCTATTTCTGTAAAGAATGTCATGGAGATTTTGACTGGGATAGCACTGAATCTGTAAGTTGCTTTTGGTAGGATGGTCATTTTCACTATACTGATTCTACTAATCCACGAGCATGGGAGGTCTTTCCATCTCCTTGGGTCTTCCTCAATCTCTGTCTTCAAAGATTTAAATTTTTTATTTTATAGGTCTTTGATATCTTTGGAAAGATTTATCCCTAGATATTTTATTTGTCTTTTCAGGCTCTTGTAAATGAAAGTGTTCCCCTTAAATCTTTCTCTGATATCTTGTTATTTGTATATAGGAAGGCTACTTATTTTTATAGGTCAATTTTTAACTGCAACTTTGCTGAAAGTGCTCATCATTTCTAGAAGTGTTTGTGGTGGAATTTTGGGGATCTCTTATGAATAATAGCATATCATCTGCAAATAAAGATAATTTGATATTTTTCCAATTACTCGCTCTTTTAATTACCTTCTCTTGACTTACTTCTCTAGCTAGATGTTCAGTGTATTAGAGTTTCTGGTTTTACATTGAGGTCTTTGGTCCATTTGGAGTTGACTTTCATGCATAGTGATAGGTAAGGGTTTAATTTCTTTTCTTCTAAAGATGGAGCTCCAGGTTTGCCAGCACCATTTGTGGAAGATTCTGTCTTTACTCCAGTGTGTGTTCTTTGCACTTTGTCACATATCAAGCAGCTGAAATGGCATGCATTTGAGTGTGGGCTTCAATTATGCTCCATTGATCTATGTGTCTGCTTTGGTGCTAGTACCAGGCTGATTTCATGGCTATAGCTGTGTAAAATAGTTTGAGATGTGGTATAGTGATCCCCCAGCATTGCTCTTTATACTCAGGATTACTTTGACTATCTAGGTTCCTTTATGATCCCATATGAATTTTAGGAATTTTTTTTCTAATTCTGTGAAGTATGTCATGGGAATTTTGATTGGCATTGCATTGAATCTATAGATTGTGTTTGGTAGGATGGTCATTTTCACAATATTAATTCTAACATGAGCATGGGAGGTCTTTCCATCTCTTTGTGACTTCCACAATCTCTTTCTTTAAAGATTTAAATTTTTCATCATAGAGAACTTTAACGTCTGTGGTCAGGTTTATTCCTAATTATTTTATTTTATTTAAGGGTATTGTGAATGGGAACTCTTTCTCTGATTGCTTGTTATTGGTATACAGAAAGGCTACTGATTTTTGTAAATTGATTTTGTAATATGGTAATGGGCCAAAGTGTTGATTATTCCAAGAAGTTTTCTAATGGGATTTTTGAAATCTCTTAGATATAGTATCATATCATCTGCAAATAGGGATAATTTGTCCTCTCCTTTCCCAATTGGTACTCCTTTAATTTCCTTCTCTTTTCTTATTGCTCTAGCAAGAGCTTCAAGAGCTATATTGAAAAGGAGTGGAGACAGTGGACAGCCTTGTCTCGTCCCTGATTTTAATGGGATGCTTCCAGGTCTTCTACATTTAGAGCTGTAGGTTTGTTGTATATACCTTTAATTATGCTGAGGTATTTTCCCTTCAATCCAATTCTGTCTGAGACTTTAAACATAAATACATGTTGGATTTCGTCAAAGGCCTTTGCAGCCTCTACTTGACCATGTGATTTTTGTCTTTAGGTCCATTTATTTGATGTATTGACTCACGTATATTGAACCATTTCTACATCTTAGGATGATCTTTTGATGTGTGTCTGTGTGAGGGTTGTAAGTATTTTGTTGAGAATTTTTGCATCTATATTCATTATAGATATGGGTCTAACTTTTCTGTTGTTGCTGAATCTTGGTAGTAGAGTAATACTGGCTTCATAAAATGATTCTTCCTCTGTTTCTATCTTTTTGAATTATTTGAATAGTAGTGGTTGTAGATCTTCTTCAAATATCTGATAGAATTCTGTCGTGAATCCATCTAGGCCTAGCTTCTGTTAGTCATGAGGTGTTGTATTACTATTTCAATTTTCTTATTTATTATGGGTCTGTTTAAGCTGTTGATCTCTTCTTCTTTTAGCTTTGATGGTTTCCTTGAATTTAGAAATTCATCCATTTATTTTAGTGTTGCAAATTTAATACAGTATAGATTTTTAAAATATTCCCTTATTATGTTCTAGATATTTTTGGTGTCTCTAGTGATGGTTCCCCTTTCATCTCTGATTGTGTTCATTTGCATTTTCTCTTTCTTTCTTTCAGTTACTGGACTGAGTATCTATCTAGTTTATTTCTCAAATAATCATCTCTTCGATTCATTGAGTCTTCGTATTGTTTGCTTTGTTTCTATATCAATGATTTCTACTCTGATTTTTGTTATTTCTTCTAGTCTGCTAGGTTTGATTTGTTCTTGCCTTTCAAGATTCTTGAGTTGTGCTATTAAGTCATTTATTTGTGCTGTTTCTGAGCTATAAACTCAGAACTATACACTTCCCTCTTAGGACTGCTTTTAAAGTGTACCAGATATTATGTTGCATTGTTTATCATTTTCCTTCAGTTTCAGGAATGTTTTTATTTCTCTCTTGGTATTTTCTCTGACTCATTTATCATTCATGAGTGTGCTGCTTAATCTCCATGAGTTTGTGTACTTGGTAGAACTTCTTTTGCTGTTGATTTTAAACTTTATTGCATTGTGATCTGATAGAATAAATGTAATTATTTAAATTTTTGCATTTGTTGAAGTTTGTTTTATGCCTCAGTATGTGGTCAATTTTAGAGTCACTTTCACGGGCTGTGGAGAAGAGTGTGTATTCATTGGCTCTTTTGTAAAATATTTGGTAGATGTCTGTTAGGTCCATTTAATGTGTGCTATAATTTATTTAGGTGTCTCTCTGTTTATTCTTTGTTCAGTTGACCTCTCTGTTGGAGAAAGTAGGGTATTGAAGGCACCTACTATTACTGAGTTGGGTTAATTTATGTCCCGAAGTCCTGTAATACTGTTTCTGTGAAATTGAATGCCCCAGAGTTTAATGCATATATGTTCTTGATTGTTACATGTTCTTGGTCAATTTTTCCCTTGATTATAATTAAATGACCTTCTTTATTTCTTCTGATTAATTTTATTTTGTCACGTGTTAGAATTTTAATGCCAAGTAGTCTGTTTCTTTTGACTGGGGAGTTGGAGCCAATGATATTTAAAGTTAGTCGTAAAATATGTATATTTGTTAGTGTCATTTAACTTTCTGTTTGTGTTCTTAATCCTATTTTCTGTTCCCTTAAGTATAATTTCATTTGTTTTCATTCTGTAGCCTTTTGGGTGTGATCATTTCTTTCTTTGGCCATTTTCTTCGCGTATTCTTTGGTTGGGTTGTGGATATTAATTCTTTTAGGCTATTTGTATCATGGACAATTTTTCTTTTCTCTTTGAGCATGATAGATAGTTTTGTGGAATAAAATATTCTGGGTTGGCATCTACAGTCACTTAGCCCTTGGAATACTTTGCTCCGGGCTCTTCTGGGTATTATAGTTTGCATTGAAATGTCAGCGGTTATTCTGATGGGTTGTACTTTATTTGTAACTTGTTTTTCTCTTGCAGCTGTCAGTGTTCTCTCTTTGTTCTGTACATTTAGTGTTTTTACTATGTTGTGCCGTGGAGAGTTTCTGTTCTGGGTCCTGTCTATTTGGTGTTCTATGTGCTTCTTGTATCTGTACGGATGCCATTCCTTAATTTAGGGACATTTTCTTCTATGGTCCTGTTGAAGCTCTGGTCAATGCCATTGGCCTGGGATTCTTCTCCTTTCTCTGCCTGTGCTGTGTGAATTTGGTTTTAGCGGGTGCCCCACATTTCCTTCATGTTCCATTCCTGTGCTTTAAAATTTTTCACACTCTCTGCTTGAGTGGTCTGTCTTCAATTTTATCGAGTTTTTGCTTATGTGTTCTTTAAATTAGTTTAATTCTTTTATCATGTCCATAATTATTCTTTTAAATTCTGTGTCCTGGGGTTCCTTTAGGTCTTGGGGTTTCTCATTGTAGAGCACTTCTATGGGGTTTTGGTGGAGACATACTATTTTGATTTTTCATATTATTTGTATTTTTCCACTGTGGTTTTTTTCCCCTGTGTTTTGGGGGTGGGGATTTTTTTTTTTTTTTTTTTTTTTTTTTTGCTTGTTTTTCTGGTATGAAACCCAAGCCTGCCTTTGTTGTGTTGTTTGATTCTGTCCCTATTATTGATATAATTGGTTGCTTTCTGATCTGGTATGAATACTCAATTGGTCTGTGCTTCAGCTATTATTTTTTGATTTTTTTAATAGAAGGGACTGATTGAATTCAGACAGACTTGTCAGGAGCTGTCCAGGAGGGCAAAGGAGCCTTTGTTGGGGTGATAGGTATCAATTGGACCTGTTTTAACTAGCTAAGCAAAGAAGATGTGAGCCCTGGAGTCAAGCAGCTGGGACTGGTCACACAGAAGGGGAGTGGTGACCCTTCATGAAGTGATATGGCTATCTCTTCAGCTAGTCAGGCTCTCTCCAACAGCCTCAACAGGACGGGGCCAAGGCTCAAGCAGAGCCAGTGGGCACAGAATGGGCTGGTTCTTACCAGCTAGCAGAAAAGGTCTGAGCGCTGGAAGAGCAGGATTGGAGATGGTACCAAAGAAGCAGGATGGGTGCAATGGGATTTTGGTACCTCGCCCCAGCTAGTCAAGTCCTCTCTCTATAGAAGCTTCTTATGTATAAACATATACATTATATAAAGAGATTAAAAGTAGTTGCCTTACAACAGGTGGGCTTTGAGCTACTAAACACCATAGGCTAACAAAATATAACCCTAATGTCAGGAATGGGGTTGTTGACCAGGGGTCCCAAAGACCCTCAAACAATACTGGCCATTACCCCTGCTCTGGATTAGCCACCAGAACTTTATGGTAAGACCATTTTGCGGAAGACACATAGATGAGCTGTAGAACAAATACATGAGGGATGAAATTAGCAAAAGGAAATAAGAGAAAGAAAAAGTAACAATTCCAAAAAACAAACGAAGAACCTGAATAATCATTTCTCAAAAGAGGACATACAAATGGCCAACAGCTGTATGAAAAGATGCTCTAAACTTCGAAGCATCATAAGATGAAAGCTTAACTGCAACGACGTATCAATCACTTCACACCTCTTGGGATGCCTATTATGAAAAAGACAAAACCTTTCAAGTGTTGGTAATGTGAAGGGAAGCAAATGATAACTACTGGGAGAGGGGGAGAGTTGGTTTTCTCTAAAAGATACTAGATAGGTGAAATAGGCTCTGGTAGATGAATACAGACTGATAGACATTCATTGACACAAACGTGGCTTGATAGACTTTAACATATATGACAGAGTACAGGAAATCATATGGGGAGATATAAAAGGGATGCAGGTAGAGAGAGGTTTTAAATATGATCCTAATATGGTGTATGAATTTGAAAAATTCAACAAAAATCATTTAAAAAATTTGAAGTAGAGGGAGCACCCCCAAACTCATTTTGTAAGATTTACCCTCATATGAAAGGATGCTACCAAAAAAATGTTCAAGGTGTTTATCTCTGATGATCATAAGTACAAATACTGAACAATACACTATCATGCTGATTTAACAGCATATGAAAAGAATCATATGCCATGATTCAGAAGAGAATCATGGGGATTAGAGGGATGGCTCAGTCATCAAAGTATAATACCTGCCATACAAGCATGAAGACCTGAGTTTGGATCCCTAGCATATAAAAAGCAGGGCAGGACACATGTCAGTAATCCCAGTACTTGGAAGGTAGAGATAGGAACATTCCTGAGGCTTGCTGGTTAGCCAGCCTGGCTTAGTTGGCAAAATTCAAGTTCTGTAAGAAACCTATCACAAAAGTATGTTGAGTGCAGTAATACAATTGGTCTCTCCTGACCTCCATGCACACACACACACACACACACACACACACACACACACACATACACCCCACAGACACACATGTAAAAAAGGGATAAATTTCCATGAGATACAAAATAGGGAAATCAATGTGATACATCACATTAAGAAAGGGGATATTTAAAATCATATCCCAAGCAGTCAGTCATGAAC
>NW_008348580.1:3450247-3481953 GCF_000622305.1 Nannospalax galili | reverse complement strand
TATATATAGTGTAACAATAATAATAAAAAAATGGACAACAACTTCAGAGTGAGGCAGGAGGGACATGGGAGGATTTGGAAGGGAAAGAGGGAGAGGTAGAAATTACATAAACACAATACTCAAGTATGAAAATTGTCCAAAAAAATGAGCACTAGAAATTTTTGAAAAAAAGCAGTCGTCACATTCCCAGACAAACATAATTCCTTACTGTATGCTAAATATGGATTTTTATATTTATACCTCTCACCACTTACCAAAGAAGCTTCTTTTTGCAACAGATGGAGACTATTACAGAGTTCTACAGCTGGTCATACACTGAGAATAAGTGTCTGTGTGTCGCCTGAGTTCTCTCAGGGTCTCTTGCACTATCAGACAAATCATATAACATGTTTTTATGTGAATTTATTATGGTTTATGCCCTTGGGCAGGGTGATTTACAAAGGGAAAAGTACTTGGTGCCCAGCTCTGCTCCGCGGCTCAAAGCCCACCATTCCAGATCATTCCCATGGCCTGCCCATAGTCACCGCTAGCTTTTGTCCATGCCTCGTGGGCCTGTAGTCTCACCCCAGGTTGGTAAATGCCAGGCCACTTGTCCTTGTGCACCCAGCCACCGTGCTCTGCTCCACTCCTATCCCAAGATGGTGCAGAAAGCCCCTCCTCCTGTGGCTAGCTCTTCACAGTCAATTCTCAGAAGGACCGGCCCCTCGGAGGAAACAGGCTGTTTGGGACACACTCCGCCCCTTTCCTCCGTTCTTTCAATCTTTCCACCAATCTTCCACTAAGGTCCCTGACCCTTAGAGGGGGTGACAGATGTAGGGCGATCTCTCTTGTATCATGGTGAGATAGTAACTTCTTGGACTTCCCCATTTTTTGTCTTTAAGCCATGGCCATTGATCTATCCCAAGGGTGTTTCTTCTACTATAAAGACAAATGGAAGGAAGGAGACACATTTAAACAAACATGAATGTAAATAAAGATGCCTAGAAGATATCCCAGTAGGTGTACTATATTCAGTAAACAGTATACCTGTGATGGCTTTCCCATTAGGGCCTGTAGCCCTTCTCGAAACAAGGTATTCGCCTGATCTACAGTACCAAATGTGTGTTCCACCCCTAGGAGCAGGCCTTATCCCATTAGAAATTTGTCAGTTGTACGTATGTTAGTCAAGCCATTATTACACTCGCAGGCATTGTTTGCCATGTCCATATGTGCAGCATGCAGGTTCCATTGTTGAGTAGAATCATAGGGTTTCCTTTCTTTCCCAACCATCTGAATAGTGCCTTCTGACAATGTGAATGTCATCCATCTAGTGGCACAGAGTTTTTTGGTTTAGTCTCAGCTCCATCTCTTCTTCTCCCGCACTCACAACACTCAGTGTCCTCAGCAACATGGAATTACCAACATTTCTAGTATACAGCTGACATTAATGACAAGAGCCTTGGTGAATTTGAGGACCTGTAGGATCTCTCTTTGACCAGCAGCTCATGGAGGGGCAACCTACCCCTGGTTCTGTAGATTTTCTTAACAGTCGTATAGTATGGGAATCTCTGCCTTTATCTTACCCAACCATAAAACTCCCAAGAATCTTACAGCTATAGCTGGCCTTTGCTTCTTCAGGTATCTTTCAAATGTTTTTCACATCTGTAAAACATTCTGAGGAAGGTTAACATTATATATTAAATCAATCATAGACAAGTCTCACACAGCATGGAAAGATTTTGTCCATTCGTATTAACTGTTTTCTCCATAGATGTTTATTAGGTACCATAGCATGGGTATGAGGCATTAATTTGGTTAGCTCATTTTCATCTTTAGTTATCCCTTTGGAGTCATTTTGCATTTGGGGGATTTTACATGGAATCTCTTTGCATTCTTTTATTCTTGATACACTTACAAGTGTTGGCTCCAGTTGCCTGACCCCCGAATCTTACAGCTATAGCTGGCCTTTGCTTCTTCAGGTATCTTTCAAATGTTTTTCACATCTGTAAAACATTCTGAGGAAGGTTAACTTCATATATTAAGTCAACCGTAGACAAGGTCTAACACAGCATGGAGAGATTTTATCCATTCATATTAACTGTTTTCTCCGTAGATTCTTGTTAGGTACCATAGCATGGGCATGAGCATTAATTTGTTTAATTCTTTACCATTTTTAGTTATCCCTTTGGAGTCATTTTGCATCATGGGGATTTTACATGGAGTCTCCTTGTATTCTATTATCCTTGATACACTTACAGGTGTTGGCTCCAGTTGCCTGACCTTGCACTGGGCTAAGGAAGCAGAGGGTTTCTCTTGTTCCCACTGTACCTGTTGGTTTCCTGAGTCAGGCAGGCCCTGGGTCTGCCTCCTGACTGGAGCCATATCTGTCATCTCTCCATTGACTATACCTGGCTGCTGGGGGAGGCCTTGGTGGGAAAAACTGCCTCAATCCCTAGTATAGCCTTTATTAGGGGAGAAATGCACCTTATTTAATCTTTGGTGATTCTTAACAACCCCTGGGACTGTTTTTATCCTTTGAATGTCTTTTGTAAACTGTTCTTCTGGTTTTAAAACCTCCCAGAAATGCTTTAGTACCGAATTTTGTTTTCTATCATTTTTTTCTCTGGCGATTTGGGCTTGACATAAGTCTTGCCACATTTGTCTTCGAGTAACCCAAGTAGACCATTTCTTCTGTCTGGTCTTTTTTATATCTCTTATAGGGTGGTCTGTTATTCTACAGACACATTTTACATGCTGGTCAGAATCATTTAGATTTGCCAAAGCCTCTCTCACTTTACAAAGATCCTGTCCCATTGAAGGACTTCATAATACCATTAAAGCCCCATACCGTTCTCGAGGTCCCAGTTGAATTAAGCTTTCCTTCATATCTCTGGTGAACAGTCTTATCTGGCCCAGTGAACTGGACATCATATATTGCTTTTCTCATACCTAGTTCTCTCAGTAATCCCTGTCCCTCCTTTATAGTCCTCCAGCCCCTGCTAATCATGTTAGTCTCCCTTGGTGATGACTATGTATCTTTAATGCCTTCAACCAGCAACCCCGTTAAGGACTGCTCCCCCCTGCATTGGCCTAGGTTGAACAGCCTATATCGCAAAGCTGGATGGGTGGTTGTATAACTCAGCTGTGAAGTTTCTGAAGGACTTAGACTGACGTCATTTGGTCCCATGTCCCATACTCTCACTAGCCATGTGGCTAGGGGCTCTCTGATCTCTTGCTTGTAAGTTTTCCTAGTTTTAACAGTTCCAGTGTGGAGTATTTCCTAGACAGCACTGTTAACTTCTTTTTCCTTTTGTATCAATGGTTGACTCTGAGGGGCAGCCTTAGCTACTTTTATTTTTAAGTCATTTTCTTTTTTACTATTATCTGTCTTTTCCTCTGAGTCCTTGGACCTTACACAAGTCAAAGTGTCCTGCTTTTTTTCTCTCTCAAGCTCTGCAACTGGATCTGCCAGGACCTCCCTAGTCTTTTCAGCTTCCCCTGCCTGGGGCACATGTTTTATTATGCAAAGTGGCCACGCCTCCACTCTGGATGCTCCATTTGTGTCCAGAGCTGGTAAAAGATTGTCTAGCCTCTGGACAACCTTTAACAAATCTTCACATACCTGCACATACCCCCACATTTACAACACAGTTGTGGCCCACACTTCTGCATGGCCAGCCCCGTTTTAGTCACATATTTTATAATCCACTGTAAAAACCACATCAGCAATGCCATCAGCTCTCTAGCTTTTTCCAAACTTCTGTGGTTTGTCATTTTTAGAAAATTCATCCTGCCGACTTGCACCAGTTTTTTCACCCTAGTTATCTTGGGGTCTCTTGTGCTATCAGACAAACCATATAACATATTTTTATGTGAATTTATTATGGTTTATGCCCTGGGGGGGGTGACTTTCAAAGAGACAAGCACTCAGTGCCCAGCTCTGAGCAGTGGCTCAGAGCCCACCATTCCAGATCATTCCCATGGCCCACCCATAGTCACCTCTAGCTTTCTTTCGTCCATGCCTAGTGGGCCCACAGTCTCGCCCCTGGTCAGTAAATGCCGGGTCACTAGTTCTCACGTGACCAGCCGCCGCTCTCCAGTCCCCTCCCATCCCAACATGGTGCAGAAAGCCCCTTCTCCCATGGCTAGCTCTTCACAGTCAGTTCTTCTCAGCAGGCCCCAACCCTCGGAGGAAATGGGCTGTTCAGGACACACTGTGAAATGCCCAGCCCTAAGTTACCCATCTACAATGCAGCCTCTGCACCTAAGGTTCAGAGAACATAGTGAATCATAGGGCAGAGAAAATATTAATATATCTCTCAACTCAACAGCCAAGCAACCTCTACACCTAAAGTTCAGGTAACATAGCAAATCTGGGGACAGAGAAAATATTAATACATTTCTCAATTCAACAGCCAAGCTTCCTCATGCAACAGATGGTGATAAATTCAGAATGCCACAACTGGTCAAAATGTAAATATGAGATTGCAGAGTATATGTTCCTGGATGGGATTATTATATTAAATCTCTGCCACCTGGGGATCTGGAACCACTGTGGAAGAGGGGGTGGAAAGACTGTAAGAGCTAGTGGTACCAGATGAGAAGGAAACAGTGTTTCAGGCAGCTGGGAACTCGCTTGTATGAACTTACAGCAATGGTGACAGCATATACAAGACCCACACAAACTCAAACCAGACAAAAGCCTGGTATAGAAGTGGGGAAATGGGGAAGAAGCCCAACCTTAGCTGAGGAACTGTTGGTAACTGATCACTGCAGGGTGAGGGAGAGTTTGTCTTCTTTAAGGGAGCAATGCTAGATAGGTTGGCCAGGTACCAGTGGATGGATTTACACCAAGGGATATTTGAAGACACAAACTTAACTTGGTAGGTCTTATATATGACAGAACTCATGAAATCCAGCATAGGGGGTTATGAGGGGTACAAATAGGAAGGGGTCTACATATGATCAAGATGTATTTATGATACGCACAAATATTCAATAATTTTAAAAATTCTGGCTTTTTAATAATGATGCATAGGTTGACAATATCAACAATTTTGTCCTCATAGAGTGCACATACTTTTGAAAAAGTCAAATGATCAATGAAGTCCAAAAAATTCATATGCCCACATACAGAGCAGAAGTGCAAGCTTGGTCTATGGGTCAAATCCAGCCTACTTCTCATTATACTCTTAATAATAAGCAAATACTGCCTTATAATTTAAAAATATCAGATGACTATTTCGATAGATACAGTAAAATTCTTTAACATGATTCTTCATTCTTCTATGGTAAATATTCTAAACACATTAGATTTAAGAGGAATGTGTTTCAATGTAATAAAGGCCATATATGACAAAACCCACAGATAATATCTTATTGAAGAGGGAAAAGTTCATTTAAGAATGAACAAAATGCCCCTCAACCAACCAATGGATAATGAAAATGTATTACATTTATACAATGGAATTTACTCATCAGTAAAAAAAAAAAATCATGAAAATTGCAAGATGGAACTAGAAACTGTTATGCTAAGTGAAGTTAACACAGACTCAGAAAAACAAGCAATGTATGTTCTCTCTCCTTTGAGGATCTTAGCTCCAAACCACTGGATGTGAGTCTATATCCTGATGTAACTGCAGGAGTGAGGAAAATAGGAAGGAATCATTCACATAAAGGGTAAGAAGGAGCTTGGAGAGGGGGATAGTAGACAGGTATTTTCAAGGGTGGAAATGGGGAAAATGAGGTGGGGAGTACTTTAGCTGGGGATGTTTATATAGGGCAAGAGAGAAGAGATAAATAGTGCTTTGGTGGTATAAAAAACAAAGGAAAATGTATTAGTTCAAAGCCTACTGAAAAATACATAACACACACACATGTAAATACAATACACACATATATGGAAATATATATACGAAAAACACCATGCCAGAAAAGACAGCCCTGTCTTTGAGTTGTTGGTCAGAGTAGTCCAAGAGACTCCTAAAATAACACAGGCTATTGCCACAGCCCTTGATTGTCTTCCAGAACTTGAAGGTACAACCCTATTTCTGAAGACAGGGCATAGTTCAGACTTAGAGCAATTGAGATGGAGCTAACCTGGAAGCCTCCTCCTTAGAGACTAGCTCTTCAATGTTTTGAAATTTTGAGGAGGACTGGTGTTGTTTCTTCCTTTAATGTTTAGTAGAACTCACCAATGAATCCCCTGGTCATTTCCCTTACTGGGGGAGGTCACTCTTGATATTGACCCTTCCTCCTTGCTCCTTAGTGGTTTCTTCAGAATGATTCGGTCTTGGTTGGTATGTGCCTACAATCATAGCCCTTGTGGGTTACACAGTTGTTGGTTATACGCAGTTGATACTTCATACTAATCTCTGTTTGATACTTCACCTTTTGCAATCTGTATTGTTTTCTTTTCCTTTACTCCTCTTTTTTCTAAGGTAATGATTTTCTCAGTTTGTCTTTTTGACAGCCAGGCTCTAAGTTTAATTGATCTTTAAAAAAAAGTTTTTAATTAAAATTTTGCTATTTTCATACAATATAGCTTGATGCTATTTAGATACCATCCCCTATCCACACTTCCCCCAACTGGCCCTCACCCAATTTAGTGTGTTCTCTTGTATGTATAATACAGACTAGAGATTCTAATTTGTGTCCCCAAATGCCCTTCAGTGTGGTCCATCCCTAGACTCACCAAGAATCCATTCCTGTAAGAGTCCCATTCCTGTCCTTTCCCCGCTCAGCAGCCATCAGTTGCCAAAAGTTTCTTAGGTTGGGTTATGATTTCTTACCCACTTCCCCATGTATATGCTGGCATTTTGTCTTATTTGAGCTTGCCTAAGACTTGTGATGCTGGCACCATTGCTATGAGTTCATGTGAGTAACTGACCACTTGTCTGGAAGACTGTTTCCTTGTCATCACCACCCCCCACCGGCTCCTACAATCATTCTGTCTCCTCTTCCTCAATGGAGGCAGAGGTTTGAAATAGGTCCCTTATTTAGTGCTCAGCACTCTGTGGCCTTTTGTTCCCTGAACATTGGTCAATTGAGGGTTCCCATGTTAATCACCATATGCTGCATAAGACAACTTCTCTGGGAAGAGTTGAGAGATGCATTGATTCTATATGTAGAGGTTGCATTGAAGATGTGTCACTTAGGGTTAAGCATCTAACAGAAACTTCTTCTTTGCATTTGACCAGTTCTGGAACTCTCTGATAGTCTCCATCTGTTGAAAAAAATAAGCTTCTTTGATGAGGGGTGAAAGGTACACTTGTCTGTAAATATAAAAATTCCTATTTAGTATAAAGGTCAGTTTCAGCTTGATTGCTCGAGGTCCTGTATCAGAAATGTGGTCTGTCAATAAGGTCTACCTTCAAATAGTGTTATTTGGGAGTCTCTTGGACTACCCTGACCAACATCTTGAAAGGAGGTTTCTCCTGGCAGTGTATTGTTTTGTTGTATAGCCTTCAGTTCTACACATGTACTCATATATTTATTTTATGTGTATTTTTCACTAGGGCCTTGAAGTAATACACTTCTCTCCGGCTATTCATCTCTGGCCATTCATCTGGTTATTCATTATTTATCTCTCCTCTCAGTCCTGGTATAGCCCTCTTTACTCCCTCCCCAGTTAGAGCACCCTCCCCTTTTCCCCATTTCTTCCTAACACCTGTCTCATACTAGTCCTCTCTCTCCAACTCCTTTGTCCCCGTAGTTTCTTCCCATTTTTCTTGCTACTGTGGGTCTAGGATATGTAGTCACATCCAGGGATTTGGAGCTAAGATCCACACATAAGAGAGAACATATGTTGCTTGTTTTTCTGAGTCTGTGTTAGTTCTCTTACTCTAAGGGGTATGGATCTGAACAGAGAGCTTTCAAAAGAAGAAAGAACAATGGCTAAGGAACACCTTAAAAAGTGTTCAATATCCTTAGTAATTAGAGAAATACAAACCAAAACTACATTAAGATTTCCTCTGACCTCAGTCAGAATTAAGAGAACAAATGACACTAAATCCTGGTGTGGATGTGGGGAAAGGGAAACTCTCATCCACTGTTGATGGCATTGTAAACTGGTGCAACAACTGTGGAAATCAGTATGGAGAATTCTTTAAAAAACTAAAAATAGCCGGGCGTGGTGGTGCATGCCTTTAATCCCAGCACTCAGGAGGCAGAGGCAGGCAGATCTCTGTGAGTTCAAGGCCAGCGTGGTCTACGTAGTGAATTCCAGGACAGCTATGGCTACAGGCAGACCCTGTCTCAAAAAAAGAAAAAAAAAAAAAAAAGAAACACAACTAAAAATAAATGTACCATATGATCCAGTCATACCATTTCCTGGCATGTACCCAGTGGACTCACTGTACTGTAGACATCCTTGCACAGCCGTGCTTGTTGGTGCTCTTTTCACAATAACTAAGAAATGGAAACAACCTTAATGTCCCTCAGCCAATGAATGGATAGTGAAAATATGGTACAGTTACACAATGGAGTTCTACTCATCAGTAAAGAAAACAAAATCATGAAATTTGCAGGCAAATGGATGGAACTAGAGGTGTTTAATGAATCTTTTTAAGTTGTCTCCATGTCATTTATTTCTGCTCTTATCGTCATAATTCCCTTTCCTCTATTAGCTTTGAGTTTAACTTTCCTTTTTTGTCTTATTATGTGAGATACTTGCTCGTTTATTAGCTTGGTGCTTTTTTTATGTAAGCAGTTATTTCTGTAAACTTCCTACTTTATTGCTGCACTGCGGGCTTCTTATATTGTCTATTTTTATCTATCCTGAGACTTTTAATTTCCCTGTTAATGCTGTGATTCATTCATTCTTCAGAAGCATTTCGTTTAATTTCTGTGTATCTGTGAGTTTCCCAAGGTTCTTCCTGCTACCCTTTTCTAGTTTCATATCATTGTGGTGAGAAGAGAAAGACAGTGGGGTTCTAGTCTTCCTTGTCCAGGTTGGTTCTATGACTAACATATGAGTTTTCCTGGTGAGTCTTGTGCGTACTTAAGAACATATCTTCTCCTGTTTGTGGAGTGTTCTATTTGTGTTTGCTGGTCTGATGGATCTAGAGTGTTGCTCAAGTCTGCCATTTTGGTACTGACTCTTTTCTCTATGGGTTCCTTCAATTGTGGTAAGATATTGAAGTCTCCTATCAAAATCATACTGATATTTGTATTGCTCTTACGTTCTATTTGATTTATGGATTTAGGTATTTCAGTGGTAAGTGCATACACATTTATAAGCATTATGTCCTCTTGCTAAATTTTTCCCTTTGTCATTTTTGACCTATGTTCTTGGGGAAAATTTTTACTTATGTGTATTTTATCTGGTATAATATAGATACCTTTGCTACCCGTGTCCTCTTTTGGTTATTATTTGCATGAAATAACTTTTTCCTTTGGGAGGTTGATGCAGGAGGATCACCTTGAAATTGAAAGCAACCTGTGCTATATAGAGAGTTCAAAGCCAGCCTGTGTTACAGAATAAGATCCTATTTCAAAAAGCAAAGAAAAAAGAAAAAAGTCAATAATTTATCTAAAATCACAAACATTAATAGAGCACCAGTGTTCCTTAATATGATCTGATAGTAACTTTAGAGTTCTTCCAACTGCAACTATTTTATTTTGCTGCTTTATATCTTTTATAAATTAGTTATTTGGAATTTACACTATTTTGGAAGATCTTCAAAGCTTTTGATCATTTAAAACATATATTTATTTATTATTTTTATTTTATGTGTATGAATGTATTGTCTACATGTATGTGAGTGCACCTGTGTCATGAAATGATACAAAAGTCAGAAGAGGGCTTCGGATTCCCCTGGAATTGGAGTTAAGGACGGTTTGGTTCGTAGCTGCCATGTGGGTGCTGGGAATCGAACCCAGTTCCTCTGCAAGAGCAGTCAGTGCTCTTAACCACTGAGCCAGCTCTCCAGCCCCACTTTTGATCATTTTTATTTCAGAGTTTTAATCTTTTATTTCTTGCATGTGTGTGTTTGTGTGTATGAGTGGTGCACATGTACATGTGTAAACATGTGTAAAGAAGCTATAGGGCAACTCTGTATTGCTCCTTAGGCATCACCCACCTTTTTGGAGCTGGGATCTTTCAGTGGCCTAAAGCTTGCCAAGTATGCTATGCTGGCTTGCCAGTGAGCCCCAACGATCTCCACTTCTGGACCTTCTCAGCTCTGGGACTGCAAGTGTGTGCAAACACACCTTCATTTTTATATAAATTCCTGGACTTGAGCTCAGGAACGTGAAAGCCCTTTATGACCTAAGCCATCTCCTCAGCCCTCATCTTTTTATTTCTTAGTGATGTATAAGGGACTTTGCTGTAATGGAGATAGTAACACTTTGCCATCTTGTAATCCAAGGTCATTGCTTGCCTTTACCATTGTTTATAAAATTTTTGATGTTTGGAGTAGTTCAATTTTAACTGTAGTGAAATCTATCACTCTTTATTATGATTATTTTACCTTCTATGTAATGCTTAGGACTTCTCCAAAATTAGAATTTATTTCATCATTGAGACAAAACTTACTCATTGCATATAATTCATTCATTTCAGTTGTATCAATCCAGTGATTTTTAGCCTGTCCACAGGGCTGTGCAACCACCACCATTGTGCAGGTTTAGATAATTTTCATCACCCACATCCTTGAGTAGTCACTCCCCAAATTCACCAATACTTCAGCTCTATGCAACTGCAAATTCTAAGTCCCAAGTGAACTTTTTAAAAGCATTTACACCCTCTGGCTAGAAATTAGTGTGCATACTAGCTGTGTAGTTCAGCTGTGTTCTAGAAAACATACCCAACATAGTTGTAAACTTTAGAGGGAGAGTCTTTAGCATAGTTTGTATAACTAAAATAATCTATATACCCATAATCCTGCATTCAATCTAAGTACATTTGGACTTTTTGAATCAGGGCATTAATTTGAATTCATGAAATATTGACAGAATAAGACAATATGTATTAATGTATGTATTTTGAATGTACATGATGATAATGATACTCTTTTGCTTTCCTTGAATTCATTTTTGAAAGTTTGTTCACTGGTTAGTGGGCTCCTGCTTAAAAATGAAATCACAAAGAGAAGTAGAAAGAAAGAAAGAAAGAAAGAAAGAAAGAAAGAAAGAAAGAAATCCTCATAGCCCTGTCATACTCAAAACACATTCAAAGACAATGATATCAGTGTGCATTTGTATGACAATTTGTTTTTCACACAATGCAGCATCAGAGAGAATTGAGAAAATAACAGTCTTTTTGAGCCTGAGTTCATAATTTCTTAATAAATTCTCTAGAGTTATCTAAACAACTGTGAGAATGATGTGTTCATCCAGTCCCTTTCCATATAACAATATTCCATTCAAGGGGCTGCAGAGATGGCTCAGTGAATAAAGCACTTGCTGCACTCAGATGAGGACCACAGTTTGGATCTCCAGAACCCATGTAAAAGCTAGAAGCTAGGTGGGCATAGTGGTTGCTGATAATCCAAGCTTTTGGGAGGCAGACAGAGTGAATCTCTGGAGAAAGCTAGATAGCTATACCAGCTGGAACTGACAAGCTAGAAACAGTTGACACTTGACAAGCCAGAGACCCTGCCTCAATAAATAACATGTGTGGTGATCAAGAAAGATACCCAGTGTCAACTTCAGGCCTCTACCTGCATGCATATGCATCCATACACACATGAACATACATTCACACATGTACACCTCACACACAAAAAGCACGTTCCATTTAAAAGATCTAATTTCTTTTATGTCTCCAAAGACTGAGAAGATACTCACCCACCTTCACTGTAGTAGTTCATAGATCTGTGAATGTGTTGTAATATATTGATTTTTCCCTCCATGTATGATAGAATTAATAAAGATGTTCCTTCATCCCACAATATATATTAAACTACACTTTGTATCTGCATCTGTGAAACTCTTCAAAACAAGTTTAAGGGTAAACTGAATAAAATATTTCATCTACAGGCTAGGCAAGCGTATAATGTTAAGAAATAACTCCAAATTCTCAGTGTCTTATGCTAACAAATATGACATTTTCTTTTAATTTCCATCATGTGTGTTCCATAGATTGTAGCTTTTCTTCATGGACCCTTTCTCCAGGATCCAGGCTGGTTGTACAGCCATCTCATCAGACATTGCCAGTGTGATGGCAGAGAACAGAAGACTTTCATCACATTCTAAATATGAGAGCTGCATAGAAATAATATACCCGATTTTGGCTCCCATTCCATTGGCATAGTGAGTCACACAACACAGCTTGGCAATAAATGGGATGGTATGTCCAGGCTTCCTGCTGAGAGATGCTACACAGAAAGCAGACCATGGTAGAACCATAGTGTGATCATGATAAATTACATGACTTCCAAAATGTCCACTGTGTCTCCAATCTCGTTAAGGGTTTCCTCTTATTCCCTGAAGTGTGTGTAATTAATGACAAGTTAGAATATAAAATTTAATTACACGAGACTTTCCCTTTTTTCTTACTGACTGACTGTGCAGTATCATTCTGAGAGTAAATTCTGCTTTGAATCACATTTAGGACCGGGGTTGAAAGAACTGGACCCAAGAAATGGCACCACTGGAGGGATATGGAGACAGGATGGCAATACTCAGTTGGTAATGCCAACCACTGAGGAAAATAAACAGCTGTGGCCCATGACAAGGACATTCTAGAAAAAAGTGGGAATGAAAACTTATGTTAACATTCAGTCAACAGTGCTTGAATTTCTAGCAGGTAAAAGTAGGACAAGGAGAAAACATAAGTTAGAGATTAAGATAGTCATTGAGGGAGAAATTCCAGGTTCATTCTCCCATAAAAGTCAAAGAGGCAATCCAGGAAGGATCAGACTAGGTGAACCATCCTAAGAACTCCCAGGAGGGACTGATGCCTCCACACCTTTTTCTACTTGCCTGCTTGCTAAGCACTTTGTTATTTTTCATTATTCTTTCAAGGTAGCACATCTGAATTTCTCAACTTTCAAGTACTGTATCTTCTAATATGTAGTTAGGTTTCATAATATTTTATATATCGTATATTATTGAGATTGGGTTGTTTTAGGCATATGATTTCAAATCCTCCAAGTCTTTCTGTCCAAACCACTTCACAAATGTCACCAAAAATAAGATAATTAAAAAGAAGAGTTTATAAAAGAAAGTGAAAACAGCCAACTCTTACAAAGATTCATAGAGATAAGAATAATGAGCAAAACTGAGCACTATGCCTAGGTTTCTCAGTGTACTTGAAGGGAGCCCTGGATATTTTCAGGATTACTTACAGGAGTCAGAAATATAGACTATGTTCTGGAAACCACCATGCTATAAATGGGCAAGTGAAAAGCATTAGGGCAGAGTTTAAGAGACTTGATTGTCATAATGAAATTATGGTTGAGTTCTTTAATGTGTGTGACTCTCAGTTTCTGACTTTTGAAAGTTATTGTAATGGAAAATTATTTTAAACTCAATCATATATTTATAATTTACAGGGTGTAGAATTATTTATTAGTCTGGGCTTTTCAGAGAAAGGGAGTGAACAATATGTAAATACAATACTCCAGTTCAGAGATAGCCAGTACAGAGAGGGAGAGAGACAGAGTGACACAGAGGCACAGAGAGAGAGACGGATAGAGATCATTTTTCAGAGGAAGCATCAGGTAGTCCCATAAGAACCATTCATTTAAATATTCAAGTTCACACTCCTGGGCCAGGCTGAAGTAGGTGAACAGCAGAGTGCTGGCTCAGATCACTGTCTGGAATGGGTTTGACCAAATGATGCACAATGTAGTTAGTGGGAGCCAGGGCCACTGGCAGATTTTTTTTTAATTGAGTTTTGTGAATTTCATATAATAGATCTTAAACAAATTTAGAACCCCTCCCTGATCCATACTGCCTCATAACTCCCCACTGGGTTTCATGCATTCTGTCATATATATAAGTCCTATCTGGTCAAGCTTTTGTACCCAGATGTCCCTTGGTGTAAGTTCATCCACTGGAGCCTAGTCAGCCTGTCTAGAGTCACTCCCTTAAAGAAGATCTATTCTCCCTCACCTCGCAGTAATTAGTCGCCAATAGTTCCTAGGCTAAGGTTGAGACCTGATGCCCATTTCCCTCCTTCTGTGCTGGGTTTTTGTCTGATTGAGTTGACATGGCTCCTGTGCATGCTGTCACCATTGTTGCAAGTTCATATGAGCAAGTTCCCAGTGGCCTAAAAGCCTCTGTTTCCTTATGTTCATGCACCAGCCCTGGTTCTTACAATCCTTCTGTCCCCTCTTCTGCAATGGTGCCTGAGCCCTGTCGGGGGAGGTTTAATACAGGAGTCCTACCCAGGGATACACACTTTTCAGTCTCTAAAATGTGGCCAGTTGTGGCCTTCTGTGTGCATCACACTCTGTTGTATGAGGAACCTTCGCTGGTGAGAGCTGAGAAATGTATTGGTATTCTCTCTACCATCTATGTTCCATGAGGCTTAGGTGTAGAGGTTCCACTATGTATGTGCCACTTATGACTGGGCATCTCTCAGACATATATTCTGTGTGTGTGACCAGTTGTGGAACTCTGTAATTGCCTCCATCTCTTACAAAAAGAAGCTTCATTGATGAGCATTGTATGGTATACTTGTCTGTAAATAGAAGGATCCATATTTAGCACACAGTAAGAAATTCCATTTGTCTAGTGATATGACAGAGATAGGGTTTTCTCTAGGATCTATGACTTCTCCAGCCATGTATACTTGGCTATATTTACAGTGCCACCCATAAGTGCCCTCCCAGTGAGAGGACTTTACCCAATTAGATAGCTGTTGATTATCCCCCAGATAACAGTGCCACCAGTGCACCAGTAGAATAGTTTGCTGTGCCGGTCATTGTGGTTATTAGGCCTTAAAGCTGAGGTTGGACCAATGATTTGTTTTTCTCCCTTAGCAGCTTACATACTATCCTTTAGAACTATGAGAGCTGGTCCTTAGGAAGAAGAGTTCCAGGTCAGTTCCAGCTCCATTGCTCCAAGTCCTGCATCCAAAGTACATCCTGTCTTCAGCAATAGGGTCTTTCCTCCAAGTTCTGGGAGTTAACAAGGGCTGTGGCAATAACCTGCATTATTTTGGAGTCTCTTTGACCACCCTGGCCTGCAACTTGAAGGCAGGTTCTCTGGTTCACTGTGGTCCTTGTCATATAGCCTTCAGGTATACACATGCACTCATGCTCAGATATTTGTATGTGTGTTTTTCGGGGAGTGGGAGTGGGTTAATACATTTCCCTCTGACTTTTTATGCCACCTAAGCTTTGTTTTTCTCTCCTCTCTCTCCCTTTCTAATTTCTCTTCTAGCTCCCCAGTTTAAGTACCTGCATTTTCTCCTTGATAATAACCGTCTCCTATTATCCCCCCTCTCTTGAGTTCTCACTTCTCCTTTACCCCCATGGTTCCTTCCCTCCTTCCTCCCCAGTTGAATACCTCCATCTTCCCTATTTCCATCTTGGTAACATCTACTTCCTACTATCCCCTTGTCTTGGACTCTTTCTTTCCCTTTACCTCTGTATTTTCTTCCATTTTCCTGGCTCCTGCTTTTCTATCAGGATATAGCCTCTTATATAAGGGATTGGTGCTAAGAACCTCAAATGTGAGAGAACACACATCACTTGCCCTTCTGAGTCTCTGTTACTTCACTTTGTATAACAATTCCTAGTTCCCTCCATTTACATGCAAATTTTATAATTTATAATTATATAATTATAATTAACTGCTGAGTAGAACTTCATTGTGTAAACGTACCACATATTCATTATCCATTCATCAGTTGAGGGACCATTTAGATTTTTTCCATTTCTTAGCTATTGTAAAAAGAGCAGCAACAAACATGACTGCACAGGTATCTCTACAGTAGAATGAGTCCTTTGGGTATATGCCAAGGGGTGGTATAGGTAGATTCATTGTTTGGTTTCATTGGTTTTTTTTTTGGGGGGGGGGTTGACACTGTTGCCCTAGTCCAAGTCCTCCTGGAACTCTCTATGTGGACTAGACTAGCCAGAATCTTGCAGAGATCCACCTACTTCTGTCTACAGAAGACTGGGATTAAAAGCACAGTGCCACCACGCCCAGCATTCATTTTTAGTTTTTTTAAGAGTTTTCCACACTGCTTTCTGTAGTAGCTGCAGGAATTTGCAATCCCACCAGCACTGAATGAAGAGTTCCCTGTGTCCTCCCCAGCATTTGGAATCATTTGTTCTCTTGATCTCAGCCAATCTGACTGGCATAAGATGAAATCTTAAAGCAGTTTTGATCCGCATTTCTCTAATTACTAAAGATACTGAGTTCTTTTTAAAGTGTTTCTTAGCCATTTTTATTTCTCAATTTGAGAACTCTCTGTTCAAGTCCTTAGCCCATCTTTTTATTGGGTCGTTTATTTTCTTGTTTCTTTGTTTTCTGAGTTCTTTGTATATTCTGGATATTAATCCTCTGTTGGATGTGTAGCAGGTGAAGATTTCTCCCACTCAATGGGTTTCCTCTTCACTTCCTTGGTTGTTTCTTTTGCCATAAGAAGCTTTTTTAGTTTAATGAGGCCCCACTTGTTGATTGTTGACCTTAATTTTAATTTTAGCTGTTAAGAAGTTGGAGGCATCAAAATTTTAGTAAAATCAGGTGGAAAAAGGAGGGAATGGGTAGCAGTCCCCTCCTAATCGATCTCATTTTTCCTCCTGATCAGTTCCTAATGAAAGTGATCTCTTCCTTCACAGGATACCAAGTCTTTAGGAAAGCTCATGGTTTAGCTGTGTGTGAGGCTGCTGTGGCTTGGAGGTCAGCTGTCCTCTGGAGGTCCCTGGGTTAGATATGCAGTCCCCAGGGTGCCATTGTTGGGAGTGGGCACATGGTTATCAGGCAGAACCTCGTAGAAGTCCATGTGTCCTTGGGGTTGGGATTGTGGAACTCGAGCCCAATCCTTTTCCAATTTTTCTTCCTGCAATGATATGAGAAGTTGGCTCCACCACACATCTCCCTATAGCAGCCCAGCATCTACCTCAGAGGCCTAAAGGAGTGGGTCTGCTCAACTGTGTACTGGCACCTCTGAAATTGTGAGCCAAGATAAACATTTCTCCTTATGAGTTAATCATCCTGGGTGCTTTGTGTAGTGACTGAGAGAACCCACATAGGCACTTCTTTTATGAATCAGGAAACTGACCCTCAGAAAAAACAATCGATGGTTAGACACAGGCAGAAAAGCCCAGAACCTGGAATAGCGTAGATATTCCCCACTCCATCGTTCTACAGAATGATGAAATAGTAACTTAGCCTATGCCCTACTCTGTGTGGACATGCTTGACATCTAGAGACTAGGATCAGGTCACATTCACAGCAATAATGTTACAGAGCTACATGTTCAGAAGCTACACAGATTATAAAAACTCTATTATTACACAAGGCTTTGAGGTTGCCTAGTTTCTATATGAGAATTATGTTATGGCAGGCGGTATGTATGTGTGTTAGTGGGGGGGCTACATCAGTGTGTTTAGACCATCTAAAAGGAACAAAATGTCAAATGACTATGGCTACCTCAAAAGGAAAGAAAGAATAGTTATCATCTGGACCAGGGTCAGCAGACTCCCTGTAAACTGATAGTTATTTAGACTTTGTTGTCCATCCATTCAACTTTGCTGTTGTAGGATGAAAGAAGCCACAGACAGTATGTAAGTGAACAGGGTAGGCCTCCATTCTAATAAAGCTCTATTGAAACCAAAAGCATAATACAGACTGGATGTGGCTCATAGGTTGTAGTTAGCTGAATTCTACTCTGGACAACCTCAGAGAAGACCTATGGACTTAAAAACTAGAGACTGGTTAACTTGAAAATGAAAGTTAACTTTCAGGAGAGTCTTCCTATTATAAGATTGCCATGGCCAACCCAGTGGTGTATGCCAAGGAGGCGCTGAGTACGTGGCTCAGAGTGGAATGCCCACAGACATTCCACAGAGGACCTCTGGTTTAAAGGAGGAACTGTGCTGACCCCATAATTTTTTCAGACTGTGCCAATGTGAGGAAATGGAGACTCATGTGGAGTATTAGATACTGAGAATCTCAAATGCCACTTGATCTGATTTTCTCTCTGCAGCATTGTGATGTGGACACTGGATCATATGGGAAAGAAAAATGAACTTCTGTTTAACTAGCTATTCTCAAGATGTATTTTCTTCTGCCTTTAGAGTGATTCTCAATTGTAGATAATGCATGCATTACTTATATAAACTATACAACTGAAGGATTTTCAAGTATCAAATAAGAAATATGATGCTTCTAATAATCTAATAATGGGTTGGAAGGTGAGGTTGAGGAGGAGATGATATAATAGCCACAGTAAACTAAACCAAACTTAAAATAATTGGGGGGGGGGACATTTCCTAATGCTAATAGGAAAAATGAGTTACCAGACTCAGAACCATGAATCTAGTTGCATAGGTTTACAGAGAGGGTTCCTGTACTGAGTTTTCCATTATTAAGCACAGAGGCATTATTGGGGTTAAAGAAGTCAATATGAGTGAAATAACTGAAATTCCCAACCTGAAATTTCATGCCATAATCATCTGAATCCCAGGTCGATGTGGAGTGCTTTTCTTAAAGTTCAGACAGAATGCACTTTATTAGCAGAATAGGGTGCTTAGCCAGGGGTATGCTTATAAACTTGAATTCTTCAGGTTTCCTCTCATTGGAAACAGAAGGAAAGGGAAGTTCTCCACTGAATGTTTTTTTCCTGGATGAACTGTATTCTTTTGTTCTCTGGGTTAAAAATAACTGCAGTGGTCCTCAGCCTCAGAGAGTAAAGAGAGCCAGAATCCTTCCCAGGCACTGGTGGCCTCAGGTGGGGAGCAGTGAGACTGTGTCGACCTAGAGTTGAATACCTTTCTCCGATTCATCTGCTCAGCTGAGTCACCCATTTCCAAATTTGCATAACAGAGCCAAATAATCTAGTGAAGATTCTGCCTCAAAAGCTAGTGGAGGTGATTGGAAGGTTGGAGCCATCCAGGACTTGTTGAGAAGGTAGAAGGCTATGGTAGGCTAAAAACATTCCCCAGAAAGAGCCAACAGGATTCAGATAAAGATCCATACTGTGCTCTGTATCCTCTTCTCACATATCCTAAAGTTCTTCATAGTGTAGAACTTTGTGGAGTGAAGTCACATGGTAGGACTCAATGGAAAGCCAGTGACAGGAGAAAGCCAATCAAGCCCATGTTTGATGGGCTCTCCGTGAATGGAAACGCGAGGAGGACCTGCCATGCTTCATCTCCTCCACTTATTTCAGAACAAACTCACCACCCTTAGGTCTCTTCCTCTTTACGCCCTTCCTTTACCTCTGTCTTCTGTGCCATTTCTCCCTCTTATCAATACCAACATCAACTTACACCATAGCACTTGGCTCTCTTCCTCTGCTTGCTTCTCATTGGTTCACCTCCTCCCATTTCCCTTTGCTAAATGTGTCATGATGTTATTTCAGTGAAGGTTTGCTGATGTCTTTAAAAAGTGACATCTTCATGGTTGCAATAACAATGGCCACAGGGCTTTGCCTTCCAAAAATGATGATTTCATTGTGGCAAAGAAGGCACAGGTCAGTAAATTATTAGCTTCATTGAGAGGTCACAGTGTAGGAGGTATCAAATTGCTGGGTAAAATGGATGGGTTTAAAATAGAGTTCAAGAATGAAGCCTTTCATCTGCGCTTGCTGTTCTCAAGCCCGTTTGTGTCCACACCCTGTTTGAAGATTGCGTGGATTTCTGCTCCCTCCCCATACATCATTTTGCACACAATTTTAGATTGTTTACTTACATAATCCAAATACATCTGTAGATCCCAGGCCAAAAACTCCAGTGATGGTTGAGTCTATCATGACTTGTGAATAGTATCTTAATAACATCTGATTTTTTTAAAAAAAAAATTATCCACAAAAAGGAAGAAATATACCTTACTGTGAAGGGATCAGTCACTTACCTGAATTAATTAAACATCATCATGGATATTGGGCCAATCTGGCATTGTATGTCTCCTGACACTGCTGTGATATAATGTGAAATGTATAACTGGTCATGTATCTTAGCCAAAAATATTTACCTTGCATCTGGCCTTTAGGCCAAATGTTTGACAGTTAACTCAGGAAATGAAGATGTTAAATGATATTTCAAGAAAACAATCAGGCAGATTCTTGACGAAGTCAAGATTGCTAAACAATAAGCAAAGCAGCTATAGGGATTGGGGCTGTGGTGGATTAGAAGGGTGCATGGGATGCAGGAACAAGAGGCAAGATATGACTTTGCTTCCAACAAATAAGCTATTGAAACCAAACAAACAAGCATTTAGGTAGCCATCAGGCGTGTTTAGTATGCTGCATAGTAGATGTGATTGTGGTACGATGATATGGCAGAATTCGTGTTAAAAAAATCTCAAGGCTGCCATGTGGAACTGTTACCTTAACTGGATCAGCAAAATTAGTAATATTTACATATCTATATTAACATATGGGTACATATACCTATGGATGATGTAAATATGACATATAGATGTAAAGATACATATATAGATAATAGTTTTTAAATATTTTATATTTCTATTTTATGTCTATTAAGTATATTGCCTACATGTTAGTGCATCTGTGTCGTGCAATGCCCGTGGAGGTCAGAAGAGGGCACTGAGTTCCCTTGGAACTGGACAGTTGTGGATGTTGGGAATTGAACTCCAGTCCTCTGCAAGAGGAGCTGGTGCTCATAACCACTGAGCCATCTCTCCAGCCCAACTAATAGAAGTATTTTTAATAAGCTACTAGCTCAGTGAATTATAGCTATTAGTCTATTGGTTCTAAGTGGAATCCAGAACCAAAGTGCTCATCTTTTGTTTCTCTTGTTTCTTTGAGAGGTGAATAGGATCAAGACCCTGTACCTTTAATACTAAGGAGGCAGCAGTGTGGTGGGGCTCTGTCTCTCAGAGCCTTAAACAGTGCCTTTCTGGAAATGCTGAAGCTGAGTACTTTTAAAAGAAGACATCCCACAACTGCCACTGCCAGCAGTACCATCCCTACCAGGCTCCTCAGATGCAATGAAAGGAGATAGATAAAGTGAAGAAAATGTTATCACCCGAGGTCATATTTTCCAACTGGAATTCATTGGAAAATAACAAAGTTGGAGTCAGAGAGTCAGAATTTTCTGGCAACCCAGAGTCTAACTAAATCAGTTCATATTATCTCATGTCCCATCCTGCACAGTGCTATATCGAGCTGCAGATTACTGGAGATTGACAGCGACTTAGTGCACAGCATTAAATTGTGTAGGTAATGACTTTGGGGGGTTTTGTGAGAAGGAACTATCTTCAATGTGCAGCAAGGCAACATTGCTTTTCTTCAATGGTAGGTTCATCACCAACTTTCTTTTTCTTTAAGTCCTGAAAATAGCTTACCAAAGATTTGTCATTTCCTGCCTGGAGAAAGTTCTGGAGTATTTGTGTTTTTATAAATATCAGATGTGTAATCTCAGACATGAACTTCATATAACTAGCCCCAAGGCATCATGAGCTGTAAGTTGCCACACAGAAATTAAAGGGGTCAAATTCAAAAGGGACGTGTGTCAAAGGCTCTGTAAAAGCGCATGGGTTTAATATGCATCCTTCAGTTGAACCTGTGATTGGTATGAAACCTACCATCTGTCTTTCACTGTTGGTTAGACTCCTAAATACCTTTTATAGCCCCCCAGTAGTGGATACTCTCCCCTGGGCTCAATTGGAAGAAAAATATATTAAGTTGGCTCCTCTTAACCGAAGGGGAAGGGAGAGAAGTGTTTAAATGACTTACTATCTCTTGGGCTCTATTTACCCTGTTAAAAAAATATTGTACCTAGTATTTCAGAAAGGAGAATTCTTTGAACCTCAGTAAAAGTCTTTCGGGGGTCATTTGGTATCCTTTTGGAGAAGGGACTGGATGCTATTGTTTTATTGGCTGCATTTATCATTCAATCTCACTTCCTATTTTACCTTTTCCTCTCGCAGAGGATGATAAAGTAGCATCATAAAAACAGACCTGCAGGTTTGAATTAGTCTCCATTCAGCTAACCCATTGTTTTGTATTTGGAGTCTGCTACAGCTAGGCATGAACCCTATGCTGGGATAGATTCTCAGTAAGGTGAAGAGAGAAATAACAACTGGGAGATGATGACTGGAAGGAAAACTAAAACCTGAGAGACCTCAGTTAAAATGAGGCAAATATAGGCAAGAAAGGAGTGATCAAATGCCCAAAGTACCAAGGTTGGTTCAGTGTAAAAATATATATTGCCCACGAGAAATATAGAGTACTAAACTTTTCCCTCTTAATTGAATGAGACACTAGAAAACAAAAATCAGTTGACAAGTAGGCACTTAGCAGAGTACAAGGCAGTGTGGAGGGGAGGCTGGTGCTGTTCTAAATCTAATAGCAAGAGCTTTGGGGCACAAGGCAGACTCCAAATTTCCATCCCTGGTCCAAGATATGTGTGTGTGTGTGTGTGTGTGTGTGTGTGTGTGTATGTTATTAACTACTTACTGTGTATGGGGTATCATCACTTAACTTTCTTCAAAACTACCCCAAAAAGTGAAAACCCTCAGTATTCTCATTGCCTCTACTCCTAGACCCACATGGCAAGGGAACCCAAATCTCATACTGAAGAAGATGGATTCCTACCTGTTCTCATCTGTGTATATGCTAAACAACAGCCGTAGTATCCACACAGTTTTGACAGTTAATACCTCATGATCTCAATAAACACATGTCAATCAAAATATGCAAATTCCAAAGGAAATAAGCCTTAATTCTCTCAGTTCTGTCATTATTAGTAACCAGCAGCTCTGGATGACAGAAATAGGAGCTGTTTCTGCTGAACTTGTATTTTGTCTCTGCAGTAACTACAACATGTAAGTCCTGATATTACCCTTTTACATCTGAGGGAACTGAACTGTAATACTATTCTTCCTCAGTATGTACTTTCTATGTAAATTTGAGTATTTCCTCAAGCAATATGTATTGATATCTTCTCCATTGACAAGAAAACAGTCATTTATTAAAAAGTGTCTGATATATTATGATTAAAGTTAATTTTCATTCATTTTTTCTTTTTAAATTATCATTTATTTATTTTTATACGTATGAATGTTATGCCTGCATGTATGTAAGTGCACCCATATCAGGCAGTGCCTATAGAAGACAGAAGAGGACATCGGATCCCCTGGAACTGGAGTTACAGACAGTTGTTAGCCACCATGTGGGTGCTGGGATTCAAACCTGGGTCCTGGAACTGGAGTTACAGACAGTTGTTAGCCACTATGTGGGTGCTGGGAGCCAAACCTGGGTCCTGGAACTGGAGTTACAGACAGCTGTTAGCTACCAGGTGGGTGCTGGGATTCAAATCTGGGTCTTCTGTAAAACCAAACAGTGTTCTTAACTGCTGAGTCATCTCTCCAGCCCCTTGGTTTTTGAGTTTTTTTTTTTTTTCCTTTTTTCTTTTACATATTTGAGTGTTTTGCATGCATGTCATGTCATGCAAAGGCAGCAGAGGCCAGAGAGGGTGTTGGATCCCCTGGAACTGGAGTTACAGATGGCTGTCAGCTGCCATGTAGGTGCTGGGACTCAAGCACCAGGTCCTCTGAAAGAGCAGCTTTTAAGAGCTGAGCCATTTCTCCAGCCCCAAAGTTGGGTTTTAAATGAATAACATACAACAATTACTGTTATTACTTGGAGTGGCAATTAATGTTGCTGAATGTTATGGTTTGGGTCCCCCAAAAGGCTCATGTGTCAAAGACATGCTTCCCAGCTGGTAGGTGCCATCATTGATGGTGATGAAATTATTAAGACTCTGACCTAATCAGTAGATTAATCCATTGATGGATTCACAATTTGGCATTTGGGCGAGGCTGTTGAAAATTTCAGAAGTGAGGTCTACTTAGAGGAATGTCATTGGAGGCTGTATCTTGTCCTGGACTCCTCTCCTCCCTTCCCCTTCTCTCCTCCCCCCTCCTTTTTGTTCTCTCCCTCTCTCCCTCCTCCCTTCCTCCCTGTCTCTATTTTCATTTCTCATTCCAGTAAGTAGCCTCTACCACGCATTGCCTCTGCCTTACCTCAGATGCAAAGCAATGACTTCAAACAACCTTGGACTGAATCCTCTGAAAGTACGAATCAAGATAAGTATTTTTCCCTTAAGTTGTTTATGTCATAGATTTTGTTACAGCATTCGAAGGCTAGCTGACGTACTAAATACAGGCATTAATTGTCTTCATTAATGCTCTGAACAGAACTCAGGAAGCTCTGAATACTGTAGATGAGAAGAAGCAGCTCAAGGTCAGAACACGAGGAACTGGCTTGTTTCTCAGTCCTGCCGTAGCTGCTCTGGGAAAGAGGAGTCATGGGGCAAGTATGTATAGTGCGTACTTGGAAGTCACACCTGCAGTTCCAGCGTGCATTGAAATTGGTGTGATGTCAAGGTTGCCAAGCCTGGGTGATGGGCAGAGCCTGGGTGTGAGACTCACCTAGCATCACTAGGTTGCTGGAAGCTATGAAAGGGGACCATGGGCTCAGATCCAAGACATTAAGAATCAGAGAAACCAAAATTGGGGACCTGTGCATGAAGCAGGTCCACACTGAAGCATATCATGGATTGAAATTATAAAATGACAGGAAAAGTAAAGCAACTCTAGAATATTTAAGAGAACAGAGCATCAGGATTATGTCTAATGGATTACATCATTACTAATTAGAAGACAGGAAAAATGTTTTCAGATTTATATGTGAAAATGATTTCTAATGAAGAGAATTCATTAGTAGATATAGGCCACAAAGCTAGGATGTAAAACAAGACTTGGTAGTGCAGATCAAGGTGTAGGGAAGTTCCCAGGAGACAGCATCAAGCCCATACAGCAACAGAGTGTGCAAGGCTCCAGAGAACAGCTTACAGAATACCGGAGAATCCTTGATGGTTTGCAGCTACACAGTACACTTTATTGCATTTTACAGATCTTTGGAAATAATTTGCTATGGGATAAAAAAATTAACCACACCACATTAGTAGATAATTATTTTAATGGAAGGGAAGAAGTTACTGAAAAAGATGTCATAGTTACCATGTAGCGTCACAGTAAATGTTTTCATGTGGTTACAACGATGAATATTGAAAGTCGATTAGGAAGAATTATTTCAACAAGCCTGGTGGCAGTGCGCACCTTTAACCCCAGGGCTCGGGAGGCAGAGGCAGGCAGATCTCTGTGAGATGAAGTTCAGCCTGGTCTACGTAGTGACTTCCAGGTCATCTGGGACTACAGGACAGCCTGCCTCAAAAAGAAAAAATCATCTCATCAGTCCAAGGCAATTTCAACTGTAAGATACATCATAGTTTTAACCACTAATACAGCATCTTCAAAACGGATGTAAACATTCATGACAAAGGAAGCATCAAAGATGGTGTGGCCCCAACACTTGGGAGACAGAGGCAGGAGAATCAAAAGTTCAAAGCCAGTCAGGGCTACTTAGTGAGACTGTCTAGAAAACCATCAAAACACAAAGTAAAATAAGGCAAAACAAAACATATATCCAAAAGGACATATCAACTTCATGGTGTTAAAAGACAGGAATACAATACACTTTGGAACTGATTGATTGATTTATTAGAATGATAAGGAGGCAGAAATGTAAACATCTAAAATCTCATTTAATGTAACTAGAAACCACTAAATATTATTTTAATTTGATTAATCAGGAAATTACAGAAAAGTGCGGATAGGAAAAGTGGGTCCCTTGTGTGTGAAGTGAAAGAGGAAATCTGTGCTAGAGTCAGTTGTCTATTTTCAGTTATTTATTATTTTTTGTCTTCTTAAAGCATTGCAGAGATATTATTTTCATTAAAATTCACTTAAATTTAATCTGCTTTGTACTCCATATTATGTATTATTGACACGTCTCCTAAACTTCAGACTCATTATTATCGAATCCTGAGTGTATTCCAAAGGAAAATGTGGAAGAATTATACTCATTTCCCTGAAAGTCCAAGCTGTACATCTTTGAGTTTCATCTCTGAGTTTCATTGGTCTCATCTCATTAAAGCTTGTCTGAAGGTCTGATGTTATGTAAACTTCCTTTCTCAGAGTCTATTGTGCTTTACCATCCCAACAGTCCTCCAAGACAGAGGGAAGCATGTTCTTGGGGACTGGAGAGGGAGCCCCGCATTGCTGGGCAGCCTCAGGTCATCAGTTCAGACTTTTCAAGCTATATATAGTTCTATATGACCATACGTATAGTCAGCATGAGATTCTAATACAGGAGCTCACTCTCTACCCCACACACTCATGACTTGAAGGCCCAAAGTGTTTAAAGGCCTTGCCCATTCATACTGAAGAAAATATACCGTATTCCTTAGAAGGGTGGGGCAGAAAACTTGAGAGCACTTCTCTACCATTTAACCTTTCAGTACACACTCCCCCATTTAGATAGATGAATATGGAAAATATTTCTATTTGTTCCATATGTTCAGATCTCGCCTCTGAAACAAAGCTGTACAGTATTTGAGGGCCTCAGCTCACACTGCTTTGGTGCAAGCACAGGGCCAGGTACACCACAGGTTGTCTATAAATATTGGTTACTTTATTTTAATGTTTAATATTTTGCTTGGAGAGGATAAGTGCTAACAGGATATAAAATAGCCTAATTATCATTTGCTCAGATTGTTCTTTAATACCTTTGTATCAAGTTTCTTACTAACACTTAATGATGTCTTAGATTTATAGGCATCCTTTAAATCCTGAGCTTGTAAGGTTTATAATGAGAAAATGTTCACTGAAACAAGACAATTTATGTTTAGAATATTACCAAGGAATTTTATATCTTGACTCCTATTGTAATCGAATTATATGCTGATATGTTAAGGAGATAAAATCCAAGTAGATGAGACATGTAGCTGAAAATCATTCCAAAAAGTACAAGTTGATGACCTTTTTTTAATCCCTGAGAAGAGATACTTGGGAACCTTTTCACCGTTCATCAGCCATCCTTAAACCTCTGAAAAGGAAAGTATGGGTGAAATGTCTAGCATTGTCTGGGTAGTCAGTAGGCACTCATTCAAAGAAAGTAATGAAATAGATACTGCATTTCAGATTTGACATTTAAAGGAAACAGGAAGCCATAAAAGAGGCTTAAACACCAAAGTGGAAACTGAACATATATAGCTGTGGTGACTTCTTTTTAAAGAGTCGTCAAATTTCCCACCTGAAGTCATGGCTTAGCCTGGAGATGCCTTTCCCAACCTTTCCTCCCAGGACCTGGCTTTGTGGGCCTCACAACCTCAGCCAGCTAGAAGAGGACCTAGGCCTTCTGTCCTTCCATTCCCATGCCCCCTTAAGGGTTGGGTTGCTCCATAGTCAAATGAGAGCCAAGGCCAGTCCTTTGTGCAGTGTTAGTTCATCCTATTTGACCCCAAGGCTCTTTGGACTTCTTCAGCTGCCGTGAAGGCCAGCAGCGTTCCTGAGAGGACTTTTCTGTTCACACACCACCCAGTCTAGCCGAAACATCCAGCTGAGGAAATAAGAGTCCAAAGCAAGATAGAGGAATGACAAGGGTCCAGGGAGGAGAGCCAGCCAAGAGGGGCAGTGTATTTGCAACTCAGTGTATTTGTGAAATGACTGAAATCTTGGGTTCTTTGAAATTCAAGTGGGAAGAAGGCGGGGGGGGGTGCTCTTGGAGCAGTGTTTTTAAAAGGCTATTTAAAAATTTTAAAAAAAGAGCAGAAAATCCTGCTAACTCCTGCATAGTGAGAATGCTTATTTATTCCTTCCGTAATATGCCCAGTGCTGCTTATTATATGACATTAAAATAACAAAACTTCAACTGATATTTGGATCAATAATTCCTTCCGTGGTTATAGGCTTCACATTTATTTCATATTACTCCTGAAATTAAAAGTTTCCTCAAAGAAGGCCACAACATAAAAATATTACAAATTATGTACTCGCATTGGAAGAGCAAAGAGCTTCTGAGTATACTGGGCTGTTCACAAAGACAAGCTTGCTGCTTCAGGATCCGATTATTATTATTATTATTATTATTATTATTATTTGAGAACTAGTCTTTAGTATGGTAACAATAAATCTTTTTTTTTTTTTTTGCTCTAACGAATAGAATGATTCTGAAAATGTCTCATCTCAGTTACTAGTACAAACTTTAGGAATATTCCTTAATTCATATTTGCATTAATTTAAAGTGACTTTCCTATGAGTCGGAATAAGTGAAAAGTTATGTTACTTTTAGAACATAACATAGTTTGTAAAAAGCACTTCCTTTATTTGAGGCAACTGTACATTGTAAAAGAGAAGTGCTTCCGAATGCTGTGGTTTTATTATTCTCATATCCTTTGAAAGGTCGTAGCATCAGCCAGTCAGGTCAGTGGTCACCAGTGCAGTGTGTCTGAGTCCCCGAGAGCGGCACTATTCCACCCAGAGCCTGGAAACCGTGCAGCAATCCAGTACTGCTGCTTGTTCGGTGTAGATCACTCTGGGTGCTTCTCTGCACCAGAGTGGCGATGCTAATGGGACCCCATGGTGGAGTCATTCACTGAGTCATTCAAATGTCTGTGGAGCATGAACCATGAACCAGCTCTGAAGGTCCTATCCTGACAGTGGGCAACACCTGCCTTCAGAACAGTCTCGGTCTAGTGGGGTACTCGAAGTGAAAACATGCATAATAAATACACAAAGAGCTTTATAGGACTGTAGTAAAGAGCTCCCTCTGCCTACAGCAGTCTAGAGCTGCAATCTGAGGGCTAGGAAGATATTTGCCAAGTGGGCAAGCAAGCACAGTGCGTTCCAGAAGACAGAACATGGGAAAGCACGGAGAACTCCATGTTTATTGAAAACTTATGACACGCTGTTCTGGATGCTAAACATGAGGCAGTATTAAAACCCGAGCTCCCACGACATGTCCGTCCCAGAGAAGCTGAATACGTGCCCATCTGAGGACAAGTCATTGAAGGCAAAGGGAAGATGAGACTGGGATTCCTGTCAGCCTCCACCTGAAAGGGCCCAAGGGTCAAGCTGAGGAATTTGAACTTGTAGATCTGTGGGTGATGACCGTATCATCTGCAGGGCAGGCTTCATGACTCGCCGTGGATGAAATTAAAGCCACATGGTGCATGTGAAAGCTCAACAGTATTCATCCTGGCATTTATCTGAGCAAAAGTCCATGAGCTGATTTCACGTGAGTTTTAAGATGCCACACATGGTGTGTAAGATGTGAAGCCCTGCTCTCAAGTAAACGGAAAGCAAAGGGTACACGGACTGGCTGCAAAGCAGTGGCCTTGTGCCCTGGCCTTGGACTTGAATCCAAATTCCTCTTGGTTGCCAGTGGCCTGCAGTGAGCACATGGCTTCACCTGAGGCAGCCAGATGGAGAACAGCAAATGCTATGCCAAGATGTTCCCACTGGGCACTTTAAATGCCGCTGGAGCCACATAAGGCTTCTGTGCAAAGCCTGGTAATGTGTCATCTGGGGGCCAAGTTTTCAGCCTCAGTTTGAAAATAGAGTTCAAACCTGTTGACTCCTGTCTGCCCCCTACCTCTCCCCCTGTCTTGCGGTTTCTTAAAGTGCCACCACACATACAATTCCATAAGGATGATTGATTGTTTTTATGGAAGTCCCTCCAGTGGTTTCACCTCTAGTAGAGTGTTTTAAATGATGTTTATTCATACAGTGTGCTGTTTCGGGCCAACACCAACCAAAACAGCATTATCTATTCTTTCAAGTGGTAGGAGACACCGACTTAGCACTGCCTCTGACCAAAGGCCTGGATTACCAGTGTAGTTCTGCAGACGTCCATTCCTTCTGCCTCTTAGATTCTTTCTGACCCCTTCTTCCATAATGATCCCTGAGCCTTGGGATTATGGAATTTGATAGAGCTAAGCCATTTAGACCTTAACACTGCATAGTCTCTTATTCGCTGCACTTTGACCAAGTGTGGTACTCTATCAATCAGCATTTCCTATAAAAAGAAGGGTCCAAAGATAAGAACTTAGGGAGCAGTTTATTACTGTGTCCATTAAAAAGGATAATAGTATTAGGTTCTATCCTAGGACCTATAACTTGGCCAACCATGGGCATGGCAGTGCAACTGCATACAAAAGACCTGCACAAAACACCAGCATAGATGGGAGAGAGGGTTCATGAGGTCCCACCACTAGCTGAGGAACTATTGGCAATGGCTCCTGGAAAAGACCAAGTCAATTTTCTTCAGGGATGCAGCCCCTGAGAGGTGGCCCGTGGGTATAGGTACATGTCCTATACCCATGTACACTCAGTACATGAAGTTTGGAAGGAACAGTGGTGGGCAGGGGGATAGGGAAGAAATTAGCAGAAGGGGTATATTTGATCAAAACATATATGCATGTATGAAATTCTTAAACAATAAAAATTATAGTCTGAAGACATAATCAAGTTTCTTATTGCATACAAGTTGACCCTTACAAACAGCAACAAACCCTTTTGGCATCAGACAGACAGAGCCCAGGCTTTGCCCTGACATGGCTCGCTAACCAGTGGCTCTTCAAATTTTAGCATCTATCAGAGTCACATAGGAGCTCATAAAAGCACAGGCTGCTGAGCCGTGTCCAGACCCGATTCAGCAGACCTAGGGTGGGGACCGAGAATATACATTCTTAACAGCTAAAGGCACGTTTGGTGTTGTTTCCCTGGGCAGCACTTGGAGAACCATTGCTCTGTATACCAGACTTGTGTGACTTACTGAAGGAGGATTTTCGTAAGTGGAGACCTTAGATGTTTCTGAAGTACTCTGATGATTTTAGTCTCCAGCATAAAGTTATTAACTCACTGTAGGTAAATTACATGGTCATTATTCCTAATAACTTATTTCAACGGTCATTTGAAGTAGCAACTCTAAATTTTGTATGCCCATTACGGTCACTCTGTAGTTTTGTTTTTTTTTTTTTTTTTCTTTAAAGTACTGATCTCTTTTTAAAAGTACTGCCTAGAAATTTTAATTCAAGCAAAGTCCATGACCTTTATTTATTTTTTTAAGCAAACCACATGTTTCTTATGTACCAGAGCCAGAGTTCAGCTGAAAGTTTGTTAAAGGGGGTTAACCTGCATCTTTAGTATACTGCTTGCTTGAGCACCCTGTCTGATTTCTGGTCACCTTCCCGGGAAGTTTTCATGTATACCATCAGCCCCAGACTACATTGGCCCTCTACAGAGGTAACATATTTACCAAACAGTCACATAATCTTTTTTAAATATTTTTTTATTATTTAGAAGAAGCATTTCATTAAAGCTTTAACACACTCAATAACAGTTTCCAGAGCAAAGATAACATCTCTTTCAAAAGCGGCTATAAAATTTTAGGTTCACTGTTGAATTAATACAGTTATACAATATTGAACTCAGTCTAAACCCTGTAACACATAAAATTGAATGAGTTTTTAACCTTTAAAAAAGATCTCAATTTCATTTCAAAATACACTGTTTCTTACAGAAAGACACATTCTTTTTGCTAATAACACTGTGATGTTGGTGCATACATCTTTAATCTATATGTATCTGATTATTACTAGTCATAATTGATTGCACTCAGCTCCTTGGCACCTGTGTGTGTCTATAAAGTCATCGGGTACATTTCAATGGTAATGTTTATCACTTCTACTAATTAACATGACATAAGTTTTTATGCTTCCTCTTCAAAT
>NW_008348580.1:3448076-3449811 GCF_000622305.1 Nannospalax galili | reverse complement strand
CCCTTTAATCTTTGGTTATACTTTCCTTTTGGGTGCTTAAGGCCATGCAGTTGACCCAGATAAACCAATTACTTTTACTCTTAAGGTCATTTGAGGATCTGTTCCTCAGGGGTCACATGGGCTTGGGAGGAGCCCCTGGCTCCTTTCTTTTACCAGTTCCAGCTATGTGAAGATAAGTCAAAGGTCCTGCTTGATCATGGCTGGCTTCGCTTGGAAGCATGGAGGAAATGTTTCCTCTGCGTCGACCCGCCTCTTTGTAGATTGGACATTGGTTCAAGTCCATCTTGTGGGGTCTCCTCAGCCTCCTTGATCAAGAGGACAGGTGACCCACCAGAATTACAGGACATTTTATGATATGCTCATAGTCCCCTGGAACTAGTCAACCTAGGAGTACAGAGGCAAAAACTGTCCTTTATGTCCCTCTGACCAAATTATTATAGGCCTCAAAGTGTGTCTGTTAAACATCCAAGAAGGTTAGTTTCACCAGTCTGGTACTTTTAATTACCATGTCCCATATAGATAAATCTTGAGCAAAGACCAATTGTTCTCAAATAAACCTTCCCTAGACATATATTTCTTGATCTGGTATACGTAATTTGTCAGTAGGTTGTTTGACTAATATGGTTCCCTCTGGTTTTTAAAACAAGCTAGGCATTATTTATCTCTCGCATTGTCTAACCCCTACAACATGGTTTCCCCAATTAGGTGCCCTCATTTTTGCCCTTTCTCCCTTAATAATACCCTTCTCCTATGCTCCTACCTCTCTTGAGTTCCTTCTTTCCCTTTATCCCCTAGGTTCCTTGTATACCCTTCCCCTCTCCTTAAACTAATCCAAGTTTTGTCCATATCTCCCTTATTAAGGCCTGTTTCCTACTGTTCTTCTCTTTCAGGTCCTTTCTTTTCTTTTACCTCCCTGGTTCCTTTCAATTATCCAGGTTCCTGTAGTTATGTCTGGATACATACTCGCTTATAGGATTTGGTTGTAGGATCCACATATGAGGGAGAACATACATTGATTTTTTTTTTCTGAGTCTGTGTTACTTCACTTAGTATAACAGTTTCTAGTTCCATCCATTTACCTGCAGATTTCATGATTTCATCTTTCTATACTGCTGAGTAAAACTCCATCATATAAATGAACCACATTTTCATTATCCACTCATCAATTGAGGGACACTTAGGTTGCTTCCATCTCTTAGCTATTGTGAAAAGAGCAGCAACAAACATGGATGTATAAGGGTTTCTGCAATAGGATGAGTTCTTTGGGTATATGCCAAGGAGTGGTATAACTGGGTCAATGGTAAGTTCATTAGTAGTTTTTTAAGAGTTCTCCACACTGCTTTCCAGAGGGGTTGCATGACTTTGCAATCCCACCAGCAATGGATGAGTGTTCCCCTTTCCCCACAGCCTCTCCAACATTTACTATCATTTGTACTCTTGATCTTATCCAGTCTGACTGGGGTAAGATGAAATCTTAAAGTGGTTTTAATTTTCATTTCCCTAATTATTAGTGATGTTGAACATCTTTTAAGATGTTTCATAGCCATCTTTACTTCTTTTGAGAACTCTCTGTTCAGCTCCTTATCCCATTTTTTATTTAGGTTACTTCTTTTGTTGATTCTGTGTTTTTTGAGTTTGTTAATATATTTTGGATGTTAAACCCCTGTCAGATGTGTCACTGATGAAGATTTTCTCCCATTCTGTCAGTTTTCTCTTCACTTTTTTGATTGTATCT
>NW_008348580.1:3444970-3447944 GCF_000622305.1 Nannospalax galili | reverse complement strand
GCCAATACTTTCTTCTAATAGTTTCAGAGTTTCAGGCTTCACTTTGAGGTCTTTGATCCATTTGGAGTTGACTTTTTGTGCAAGGTGAAAGATAGGGGTTTAGTTTCATTCTTCGAAAGGCTGAGATCCAGTTTTTCCAGCACCATTTGCTGAACATGCTGTCTTTCCTTCAGTGAATGATCTTGGCACCTTTGTCAAATATGAGGTAGCTGAAATTGTATGTACTCATATTTGGGTCTTCAATTTTTTTCCATTGATCTATGGGTCTATTTTTGTGCCAGTACCATGTTGTTTTTATGAGTATAGTTCTGTAATATAGTTTAAAATCTGGTATAGTAATCCCCCTGGCTTTGCTCCTAGTGCTCAGGGTTGCTTTGGCTACCCAAGGTCTTTTGTGGTTCCATATGAATCTTAGGATGTTTTTTTCCAATCCTGTGAAAAATGTCATGGGGATTTTGATTGGCATTGCATTGAATCTATAAGTGGCTTTTGGTAGGATGGTCATTTTCACAATATTAATTCTTCCAATCCATGAGCATGGGAGGTCCTTCCATCTTCTGATGTCTTCCTCAATTTCTTTCTTTAAAGAGTTAAAATTTTCCTTGTAGAGCTCTTTAATGTCTTTGGTCAGGTTTATTCCAAGGTATTTTATTTTTTTTGTGGCTATTGTGAATGGGAGGGTTTCCCTGTGCTCTTTCTCTGACTGCTTGTCATTGGTATATAGAAAAGCTATAGACTTTTGTAGGTTAATTTTGTAACCTGCCACTTTACTGAATGTGTTAATAATTTCTAGGAGTTTGCACGTGGAATTTTTGGCGTCCCTTAGATATAATATCATATCATCTGCAAAAAGGGATAATTTGAGCTCTTCTTTTCCAATTGTTACTCCTTTAATTTCCTGTTCTTGTCTTATTGCTCTTGCAAGAGTTTCAAGTACTATGTTAAAGAGAAGTGGGGATAGTGGGCAGCCTTGTCTGGTTCCTGATTTCAATGGGAATGCTTCCAGTTTGTCTCCATTTAGAATGATGTTGGCTGTGGGTTTGTTATATATGGCTTTAATTATGTTGAGATATGTTCCCTCCAGTCCAATTCTCTCTAGGACTTTAAAAATAAAAGCATGTTGAATTTTGTCAAAGGCCTTCTCTGCATCTATTGAGATGACCATGTGGTTCTTGTCTTTGAGTCCATTTAAATGATTTATAACATTTATTGACCTATGCATATTGACCCATCCCTGCATGTCTGGAATAAAGCCGACTTGATCATGGTGGATGATCCTTTTGATGTGTGTCTGTATGCGGTTTGCAAGTATCTTGTTGAGAATTCTTGCATCTATGTTCATTAAGGATATGGGTCTATATCTTTTTTGGTTGTATCTTTACCTGGCTTTGGTATGAGAGTGATGCTGGCTTCATAGAAGGAATTTGGAAGTTCTCCCTCCATTTCTATCATTTTGAATAAATTAATTATTGTTGGATGCAGATCTTCTTTAAATATCTGGTAGAATTTTGCTGTAAATCTATCTGGGCCTGAGTGTTTTTTAGGTGGGAGGTTTTGTATTACTGTTTCCATTTCTTTTTGTGTTATGGGCCTGTTTAAACTCTTAATCTCCTCTTGGTTTAGTTTTGGTGGTTCCCATGCCTTTAGATATCCATCCATTTTTTTAGGTTTTCAAATTTAGTAGCATAAAAGTTTTTAAAATATTCCCTTATAATGTTCTGTCTCTTTCTGGTTTCTTTTGTGATGTTTCCCCTTTCATCTCTAATTTTGTTGATTTGGAGGTGCTCTTTATTTCTTTTGGTTAACCGGGCTAGCAGTCTGTCAATCTTGTTTATCTTTTCGAAGAACCACCTCTTGGATTTGTTGATTCTTGTATTGTTTTCTTTGTTTCAGTTTGATTAATTTCTGCCCTGATTTTTGTTATTTCTTCTTGTCTGCTGGGTTTGGGTTTCATTTGCTATTGCTTTTCAAGTGTGTTGAGTTACAATGTTAAGTCATTTATTTGTGTTCTTTCCAATTTTTTGATGTAGGCACTTATAGCTATAAACTTCCCTCTAAGGACCACTTTCAGCGTGTCCTAGATGTTTTGTTGTGTTGTATTGTCTTTTTCATTTAGTTCCAGGAATACTTTTATTTCTTTCTTAATTTCTCTTTTGACCCATTCATCACTGAGGAGTGTGTTGTTTAATCTCCATGTGTTCGTGTGGTGACTAGGGCTTCTTCCAGTGTTAATTATAAGCTTTATTGCATTGTGCTCTGATAGAATGCATGGAATTATTTCAATCTTTTTCTGTTTTTTGAGGTTTGTTTTGTGCCCCAGTATATCGTCGATTTTGGAGAAGGTTCCATAGGGCGCTGAATAGAAAGTATATCTTTTGGTGCTTGGGTGGAATACCCGGTAGATGTCTGTTAGGTCCATTTAATATATGGTATTGTTTAATTCAGATTCTCTGCTAACTCTCTGCTCTGTTGACCTATCTAATGGAAACTGTGGGATATTGAGGTCCCCTACTATTAATGGGTTGGGATTAATCTGGGTCTTAAAGTCCTGTAGTACTGTTTTTATGAAGTTGGGTGCACCAGAGTTTGGTGAATATATGTTCATGATTGTAATATCTTCTTGGTTTATTGTTCCTTTGATTCTAATGAACTGGGCCTCTTTGTCTTCTGATTAGTTTTAGTGTAAAGTCTATTTTATCAGATATTAGAATTGCAACACCTGCTTTTTTCTTAGTACCATTTGCTTGGTATATTTTTTCCATCCTTCATCTGCTTTTTTCTTAGTACAATTTGCTTGGTATATTTTTGTTGCAGACAACAAAAAGATGGGTTTTTTTTTCTTAATCCATTCAGCTAGTCTGTGTCTTTTGACTGGGGAGTTCAGTCCATTGATATTTAAAGTTATTAATGAAAGATGTGCATTGAATCTTGTCATTTTTATATCTGTTCACATACTTTATATAGCTGTACTTTC
>NW_008348580.1:3424106-3443950 GCF_000622305.1 Nannospalax galili | reverse complement strand
TTCTTGTGTGAGACTCAAGCCTTCAAGTTTAGGTCTGCTTCTTTTCATAAATTTTATGTGCCTTTGTGGTTTGCTTTTTGGTCATGAAAAGCTGATTGGCCTAAGCTTCCGTTTCTCTCTTTTGATTTTATATTGGAGTGGCCAAATTGCTTTTTTCTTCAGGAGTTCCCACAGAGGCCCAATTCAGATGAGGATCAGATGGCCTTGGGCTTTCTCCTAAGGTCCGGATCCCTCCAGGAAAGATCTTGTCCTTGGGAATTTGGGGGTTGGACTGGCCTGGGAGCAGGGCCCAGGAATGATGCTGGTCTTGGGCAGCTGGTGGCTGTGCCACCCAAGGATGCAAAGGGAGGTGGGGTCATGAAGAGGCCCCAAGGGCTCCTGGGGACTGCAGGGAGGGTCTGGGTTGGTCTGGATGCAAAGGATCAGGAAGCAGTGGTGGCTCCAAGCAGTGAGGTCAGCCCTGGTGCCTGGGGTGCCAAGACAAGAAATGGGCCAGCACCCAGGCTAGGAGGAGAGACAGGGTGGAAGAGCTAGGAGGGTGAATGAGGCTGGGTGAGTCAAGGCCTGGTGGGCTCCAATGAACTTATCCAGCAAAGAGGCTGGCAGGTTTTGCAGCCCAGTGAAGCAGAGGGAGGTGAGGGCCTGACCAGGCCCAGGGTGCTCCTGGGGACCCTGAGAAGGCACTGGGTTGGTTTGGATGCAAAGGCTCAGGAAGCAGTGGTGGTTCCTGGCAGAGAGGTCAGCCCTGGTGTCCAGGAAAGAGGCTGGCGGGTTGTGCAGCCCAGGGAAGCAGAGGGCATTGAGGGTGGGACCGGGCCCAGAGGGTTCCCAGGGGAGAGGCTGGCGGGTTGTGGGTTGTGTAGCCCAGGGAAGCAGGGGGAGGTCAGGGTGGGGCCAGGCCCAGAGGGTTCCTGGGGACCATGAGAAGGAACTGGGTTGGTCTGGATGCAAAGGATCAGAGAGCAGTGGTGGTTCAGGCAGAGAGATCAGCCACAGTGTCCAGGAGAGAGGCTAGCAGGTTGTGCAGGCCCAGGGAAGCAGAGCTAGGTGAGGGCCAACCAGGCCCAGAGGGCTCCTGGGTACCACCAGAAGGAACTGGGTTGGTCTGGATGCAAAGGATCAGGAAGCAGTGGTGGTTCTGGGTGGAGAGGTCAGCCCCAGTGTCTGAGGTGCCAAGACAAGGAATGGGACACTACCCAGGCTAGGAGGAGAGATGGGTGGGGGAGGTGGGAGGGTGAATGAGGCTTGGGGAGTCAAGGCACTGTGGGTGCCGATGGACTTACCCAGGAGAGTGGCTTGTGGGTTGTGCAGCCCAGGGAAGCAGAGGGAGGTAAGGCAAAGTCACATAATCTTTAAAAATCTCTGGGGTCATATCAGTTTGGCTTGTTAGAGGTTCACTTCCTGAGGACAAGTGACCAGTCAGAATTTTCTGAGTCCTAGTGTCTGAAAAACAGATTCAGCCAGCTTCTGAAGGAAAAGGTAGACCTATTCTGTTTTCTTTGATGCCTACAGTGCATCAAAGGACAGATCTGACTCTGCCACTTGCCAGCTCAGCACAGAAGGCTAGTCTTTTTTTGGCCCATTGCATTCCATTTCTTTCTATATACAATAAAATTCTCACATGGTAATTATGGGGTTTAGAAGAGATTATTGGTATGAAGTATTTCTCAAGATGCAAAGCATGTAATGAGTGCTTTGGAAAATGTTACCTATTTTTATTTTATGCTAATTTTCATGAGTGAATTCCCTGTGTTCTTCAGTATTGTTGCTACAGTTGGTTCAAACCTAGCAATGCATCCTGGACAGTGGCCCAAGGTATGCTTTATGAATGGAACCACCCATTTTCGTTTACTATTCCCAAATGTTCACAGTAATGGTTCCTGAAGTGTGGTTCCTACAGGCTTCAACATCACCTGGGAATTTGTTAAAAATGCAAATTTTGGGGTACCACATCAGACCTACTTAATCAAAAACTAGGAATTAGGCACAGCATTTATGTTTCAACAAGCCCTTCAATTGGATATAGACTTAAGTTTGTGAAGTATTAGTTTAGAATAGTCACTTCTTTTTTAATATTTTGTTTATTATTTTTATTTTATGTGTATGAGTATTGCCTGCATGTGTGTAAGTATACCCGTGTCATACAGTACGTGAGAAGGTCAGAAGAGGGCATCAGATTCCCTGGAAGTGGAGTTACTGATGGTTGTTAGCCTCCATGTGGGTGCTGGGAACTGAACTCAGATAACTGCTGAGTCATCTCTCCAGTCCCTAGAAAAGTTACTTCCTATTGCAGGTGTCCTGGGGCCCTCCCGGCAGGGGTAGAGTCAGCACGGAGTCATGACACTGACTCTGGGAGTCAGGTGAGAAGCAGGCAGTGCTAGCAGCTGCAGACTCATTTATTGTGGATATGGGGCTCCCTTATATCCCCCTTCCCGGTGTCCCATTGGTCCATTGATAGGTTGTGTCTGTTCCTCATTGGCTGTCTGTATCAGGCCATTTTCGCGTCAGCTGTCTCTACGTCTTTTGGCAGAACACAGGTTTGCCTCAGCAGGATGTTACGCACGCTGGTTGTTCAAGCTGCACTTCCTCCTACAACTTCCTTTAAAAAATTCTATTTATTAATTTTATGTTTATGAGTGTATTGCCTGCATGTATGTAAGTGTACTCATGTCGTGCCTGTGGAGGTCAGAAGAGGGCATCTGATTCCCCTGGGCCTGGAGTTATAGACAGTTGTTAGCTGCCATGTGGATGTTGGGAATCAAACCCAGGTCCTCTGCCAGAGTAGCCAGTGCTCTTAACTGCTGAGCCATCTCTCTATACCAGAAGAGTCACTTCTTACAAAATACTTCACAGCCCTTCATAGAGTCCTCGTTGTATCTGAACCCCTGATTCCTGACCAGGAAAAAGGATGACTTCTGTTTCTAGTGGCCTATCAAATCTCAGAAAGGCAAACAAGGTTTGAAAAACTGTCCCAGAGATTTTGATATTCTTCCTATAGGACATGTTGCCTGTGGAGAATTTTTTTTTTAAAACAGTTGGCTTTAAACACATTTTGGAAGTGACTGAGACTCAGACTTTCAAAGGATATTATATGCTCATCTGTCTGTGGAGTACTTCCATAAACATAATTTTATTTAGTGCATATGCCCTTAACTTTATTAACACTTAAAAAAAATAAAGAAACAGGGGATGAGAAAATGTAAGCAACATGCCTTTGATAACACAGATAATGATAACACGACTGGATTTTAAATCCACACTAAATCACTTGTAACTTACTCTTTCCATTATCTTTGTATGTTTATATGTTCTATATATATAGTGTCCATTGATAGATCTTTGCAAGTGATTAAATATATAACAATTTTAATTTAGTCATCCTGTTATTATCAATCATTTCACTATTGTGAACTTTAGGAATAATATTTCTCTGACTTTAACATCAAATCAAAGATGAAAAGTTTTCAGTATTAGTGGTGGCTGACTCTGCCCCAGATAACTATAAATTCACACAGCAACAACAACAAAAATTAGAGACAGTGGATAGAGACAAAAGGTTGAGTTAAAACTGGAGTTCTACCCAGTAACTGGAGCAGACATATCCATCAGAGACGAGGATTAAATACCCCTGTTGAGATCTGTGGCAGCATCTCATATGGTAGCACCCACTGAAATAGGGGATGAATCCTCCAGAATGGGGGCATATTGTGCCTTAACTCCTTGTCCCAATAGACTGAGCCTATGAATGCATTACCACGCATGGCAAAAGGATCTTTGCAGATGGGACTTAGGATGTGAACCCAAAGGAAGGGAGAAAATCTTGGATTATCTGTGTTGTCTCACAGTTTTTTTCTTCTGGTGCTAGTAATGGAACAAGTACTTCCCTACTGAGCTACTCCTCAAACTCAGGTTGTCTTAATTCAATCACAAGTTCTTAAAAGCAGTGAAGTTCTTGCAACTGGAGTTTAAAAAAAGAACACAGTACTGGGCATGGTGGTACAAATTTTTAATCCCAGCACTTGGGAGGCAGAGGCAGGCAGCTGTCTGTGAGTTCAAGTCCAACCTAGTCTACAGAGTGAGTTCTGGCCAGCTGGGGCTACAGGGAGATCCTCTCTCAAAACAAATAACTAAAAAGAAAAAGAAAGAAAGTAAAGAAGAAGAAGAGACAGGAGAGCCTGTGGTCAGTGGATTTGAAAGCAAAAGAAGAGGCCATAAGCTAAGGAATACAATGACCTCTAAAGGCAAAGAATCACCCTCACTGGACAACCATCATCAACAAGGAAATGCTCACCTGCAGCCTGCATTGTACAACCAGGAGGACTGAAGGTTTCCAGCAGAATCATCAAGGAAATAGATTCTCAGTAAGGACACCCTGCCAGTGCCTTGATTCAGTTGTTCAGAGTTGTGAAAAGGAATATATAATCCTTTCTGCTCTGCCCTAAAGATCTGTAAATTAATAAATTTTGTTGTTTTGATCCACCAAGTCTGTGGTACTTTGTTATGGCTACATTAGGAAATTGATACTGAACTGTGTCAATATCTTTAAAGTCTGGAAGGAAAAAATAATTCAAATTTTGCATCAAACTGGAACACTTTTCATGAATGAAAGTGAATGGAGCCCATTTCAAAGAAAGGAGAGAGGAGAGAAATCAGTGTCGGAATATCAGGACTGAGATGTCGAAAGGTGCTCTTTGAGATGAAGAGAAATGGCACTATCTGGAATTCTAGATGTAAAGGAAGAAAGGAAAAACATTAAGAAATGATAAAAAGCAAACAAGGCTTTTCTTAATTTCTTTAAAAGACTTCGTGTTAAGGTTAAAAACCTTCTCTTACCTTAACACAGAGGGTGAGAGAAACTAAGGGGATTTTAGTTTCAAATTACCTTTGCATCTTATGATGCAGTGTGCTACAAAATCTAGATAGACTGCAAGCAGTGAGTTTCATGATGCGTGTAGTCATCTCTAACGGTATGTAAAAAGATACAGCTGATGTGGTCCCATCCTATGAACCTGAAGCTGAAGTCCCCTCCTGTGTGCTAGAGTTGTGGTCCCCTCTTATGACCCTGGAGTTGTGGTCCCCTCCTGTGAACTGGAGCTGTGGTCCCCTCCTATGAGTTGGAGCTGTGTCCCCTCCTGTGAACCAGAGCTGCGGTCCCTTTCTGTGGGCTGGAACTGTTGTCCCCTCCTATAAGTTAGAGATATAGTCTTCTCTTGTGAACAAGAGTTGTGGTCCCCTCCTGTCAACTTGAGCTGTGGTTCCCTCCTGTGAAACTGGAGCTGAGGTTCCTCTCCTGTGAACTAGGGTTGTGGTCCCCTCCCATAAGCCTGAGTTTTGATTCCCTCACATGAGCTGGAGTTGTGTTCTTCTCCTGTTGACCTGGAGCTATTGTCCCCTCCTGTAAGCTGGGGCTATGGGCCCTTCTCATGAACCTAGAGTCATGGTCCCCTCCAGTAAACCCAGAGCTGAGATCCCTTCCTGTGATCCTGGAGCTGAGGTCCCTTCCTGTGAGCTAGAGCTGTGGCACCCTCCTATTCACCTACCACCGTTCCTATAATGTGAGTTTGCAATTCACTCCCTTTCCAAATTCTCCAACCTGTGCAGTCTTTCCATTACTTCTTAAAGAAGCAATGCTAATCAAATATTTTTTAATAAAAAAGAAGGAAAAGATACAACTGAAAAGCTCTTAGTGGAGTTAAAAATGGAATAGTAAAAAGTCTATATCCAAAAAAGATAAGAGGGAAGAGGAAGAAAAGAGGTTGGAAATGAAATATAGAAAGTCAGTATAACAGTAAACACAAGTACAGCTGTAAAATAATTCCGGTGGAAGTTGTTAGCTAAGTTCAGATTGATGCAATGGTTAAAAATAACATTAACTTTTATGATCTATGTGAACACTTGACATACAAAGAAATAGGTAAGTTTTAAGGATAGTAGAAAAAGACATAGCATATAAACTGTATAAGAAAGTTGATGTAGAGTATTACTGTCACACAGGTCAGTTGTAGGACAAGAAGTATCATAATTGATAAAGATATATCATAAGTAAAAGAGATAAAGAACAAAGATATAAGTATGTATGAACCTAAATACAAACTTTAATGCATAGAGCAATCACCAGAATACTAAAGAGAAAGATAGGTGAGCCTATAAACGTGGTTGAAGATGTAAAATCTTCCAACGTAATTGATAAAAGAACAGGGCAAAATAATCAGCAAGGATATATAAGATCAACACTGTCCATCAGCATGATTTGGTTATCTTTTATAGACCATCTACTCAGCAAACTCAGAATACACTTCTATTCAAATGCAGATGAGAGACATACCAAGATTAAGCCATATGCTAGGTCATAAAATAAACCTCAGTCAAGTTGAAAAGATTAGAATATTATAATGTTTAGTCTCCAGTGATAAAAATGTCCACAGGGATGTTCATATAAGTTCTTTTCAAACTGAGCTAGTATCGGAATCACTGTAAATGTTTATCAAGAATAGAATGGAGAACTAAATTGTAATAGATTTAGCCCATGCAATACTCTTAGCAACTGAAAGAGCTTTATTCACAACAATATGGATAAGTACCAAATTATATGTTAGTGGTAAATAGTGACACAAAATAGCTTTATTCACAACAATATGGATAAGCAGCAAATTATATGTTAGTGGTAAATAGTGACACAAAAGAGCAAAGATTACTTTTTGCTCTAGTCTGAATATTTGTGTTCCTCCACCATTCATGTGTTGAAATGTAATCTCCAAGGAGATGGTGCTAGGATAGGGGTATTTTTAGGTCATGATGATTCCACTCTTGTGAATTGAATTAGTGCTCTTTAAAAAGAGACTCAAGGGCTGGAGAAATGGCCTAGTTGGTAAAATCCTTGTGTCCCAAGCATAAGGACATGAATTTGATCCCCAGAACCCACGTGAGAAAAGCTATGCATGGTGGCATACACTTATAATCCTAGCACTGGAGAGGCAGAGACAGGCAGTCCTTGGTGTTTGCTGGCCAGCCAGCCAGCCTATCCTAACAGGAATGCCAGTGCAATGAAAGGACCTGTCAAAAAAAAGGTGGAGGCCTCTGAAGAAGGGCAACTGAGGCTGACTTCTGGCCTTCACATGAATGAGTGCACATGTGCATATGCACCCCCCCACACACACACATGCACCCACATATGTGTACCCATAACCACTATGCACACATACAAGAGGTTTTATGGCGTTTATTTGCCCTGTCTACCATGTTAAGGTGCTGCCTGAATTAACGCATCATCTATAAAACAAAGCCAGCCATCTGTGGACACTGAGTCTATAGACACCTTTGTCTTGAACTTCACAGACTTTAGAACTGTAGACAACCAATTCTTGTTATTTATAAGGTAGCCTGAGGTTTGTCTTTTTGAAAATAGAAACAAGAATGGACTAATGTGTAAGAGTAAGGAAACCTTGCAAGTGTAAGTGGATCACAGCAATGATTCCGTCTGAGGGCAGGACGTAACTTGAAGAATAAACATATAAACATTTTCTGGGATTACAGAAATATCTATATTGTTCATACTGGTTATATTTATATGGGTATATTCTTTAATCAAAACTCATGAAGTTATATATTTAACCTACTTTCCCTATATATAATATTCAACCCCCTCCAGGTGTGGGGCGGGGAGCAACAACAATTTGAGACTGGCTGCTAGACAATTAAAAAGTCAGGTCATAATGTTTTAGAGGGATCTGCATTTTAATGACTGTGAGAAATTCCTTTTTATTATACATTTGACATTTAATATAAATCAAGCATCATAATAGTAATCAAAATTTGATTTTGAAACATTTGAGTATTAGCACATTCCTACTAGTAACAGTTTTTCACATATTGGCCTCTGTGGTTCCACTCATCCCTTCCAGCTTGGTAGGTGAATGCAGCCTGTTGGGGCTGTTTTGCACATCAGAGTTCCACTTTCCATGTACTTGACCCCTTAGTGCATTTGATTATTTCTCAGAATGTGTTTTTCCTAACGTGGAACTTTTATGTAAGAATGTCTCCAACATAAAGCTACTTGCCATTATTTAAGTGAAATATGACCAGTTGCTTGAAGTTGGACTTAAGTAAAAAGTTATCTACTTGAACAAAAAATTGAGACCAGTTAAATATTTTATCCAAAAGCCCTGTTTTGGCTAACACAAAGTAAAAAGCAAGTAAGCCAGCAAAATTATGTATGTAAGATCTGTTTAGCAGCCAGAGAATGGTAATTCAGTTTAGAATGAGGAAAAACTTAATAAAAGCTGATAAAGATTTCAAATTTATTCGGTTTCAAGGTAGGTCGTTTTGAGTTATACAGCTGCATGCTTAGATTGTAGTGGCACCCCGTTTCTGTAATAACTCCCTGGACCGTTGCTGTTCTGGCACTGCTTTTTACAAAATCAAGGGAGATGTAAATGGAATCGGACTGGTGGGTGTTTTGCATGATGTCACAGTATAGTTATGTTTTTCAGACCATGAATGGTCTATTCTACAAGAATGCATGGAAGAGACCCTTCTATGAGCACATGGTGGATTCAGACCCCAGGACATCCTTTCTCTTTTAATTTAGGGGCTTTAGAAACTGACCTTCCAACTTAGTGCAAGAGAACTTGCGCTTCTTTCTTGGCAGAAGCAGCGCTCACTCAACCCACTCATTAACTATGGACAGTAACAATGTGACAGGGAATTTCTTCCCATTTTAGAGATCCAGATTATTAAAGAACAGACTAGCATCAAGGAGTCTGAAGCCACAGAAAGACAGAGATAGGCAGCATTTGTACTTTAGTCTCCCTGTTCTTGTTTTAATAGTTCATTTTGTTAGGCAAATGCCTTTGGCCTGATGTAGGAATGCCTGTTGTAGGTTGTGACTCTAATATTAAATGATTAGCGCAAAGGAAGTACATTTTGAGTGAAAATGTAGCAAGGAATTAGAAAAGGAAACCTTGGAACAACATATAATTTTCTTACCAACCTAGTCACATTGGCTTCTAATTTATCCAAGTACATAGGCATTAGATTATAGGATCTCAAATGTATTTAAGATGGCTTTCCTGCTTGAAATAACTTTAAAAATCTAGTTGTGTGGAAAATATAAGTAGAAATAGATGTCTTGAAGAACATTAAAATAAAACTGTCAAAGAGGTTAGTGAGTTAGTAAACGGTCAAATGATCATTGGTAAGGTTTCCACACAAATCTGAGAAGAAAAGTGAATAATAAGGACTGAATTTTGTTTGTGTAAAGAGTTTTCCTGAGAGGCAGTTTAGCTGCTTAGGCAATCTGTTGGTTTTCACAGCTGAGGTGAACCCACGTGCTTCTCATGACTAGTGAGCTCTTTTCTATACGTGTAGATGCTTAACCTCCACAGCTGCTAGAGCTCTGCCTGCATTGAGTAGGCAGTGCTCATCATTCCTCCACTGTTCAGTGCTTGAGGACATGAATGGTGGCTTAATAACTAATGTTGGTTATTATGCCTTTATGGTATATGAGATATGTTATAAAATTTAAAGTATTTCCTGTTAAGTCATGTATTCCTCCTAATTCTAACGTAGAAGGCATGAATTTTTTTTAGCCGTTGTTCATTTTTCTCCATGTTGGAGATGAACACTGAGGCATGGTTAAGTTAGGAAACATCCTCACAATGGATAGATAATATATGGCAGGCTTGGGATATGAAAACAAAGGGTTTGATGCTAACGCTGGTGCCTCATACTACAGGATGTGCTATTGCATCTCATCAGCATCATTTGTGCCTGAAACAAGTGGTTCCGTGTCAGTGACTAAACAACACACGCGTGCCGAGCCATTTTAATAATTATGTGTTTCTGGAACTGTATCTGAAGATTAAGGTAAGCATTCAAGGAACAACTCCAGATAGACTCACTGACCGTGACAGGGAACACAGAGATGCCCCTGCTACATAAACAGCAGTTGGTTTTCATGCTACCTCTGCTCCCTGCTGTAGCTACCACTTAACTTTTCAGCAGGGATGGTTGTCTACCAAAGGTTTGTGAAGAAACAGAAGCCCCTTTGCTCAGACTAAAACCTAACTCCAAGTATGATGAAATTTGAGAGGGGGGCATCTTTGTGGGATGATTAAGCCATGAGGGCGGTGCCCTTATGAATGGGATTAGTGACTTTACAGATAAAATTTCCACAGAGAGGCCCTTTGCCCTTTCTATCTCAGGAGAACATGACAAGAACACAACTACTTACGAACCGCAAAGAAGGCTCTTACCAGACATCACAGCTGCCACACCTTTGCATGCCCTAGCCTCCACAACTGTGGGAGATACATTTCAGCAATCCACCCAGGTTTTTCAAATAAACAAAGTGAACTAAGATACCTTCGAATTCATGCAAATACTACATTTTTGAAGATAAATCTTATAAATAGAAATGGAAGGAAATTTACTGAGAGTAGAAGAAGGATCAATTCCCTGAGATAGAGACGGCCCAAGGAGTCCCCTAAAATGTGTCAGCTGCATTTAAGTTGTGTTTATGTGTTTAAAGGTTATAAAGTAACTGTTACTTAAAGATTTTTTTTTAATTATGGTTCAGTACTCAAAATGAAGGCAATTTAAATAGCTGGTACATGAACTTTATCTAAGCTAGTCAGGTATTCCAAGGAGTCTAGTCATATACTCTAAGATCTCTGACCAAACCAAGCCCCATGCCTTTCCTCTGAACACATTATTCACCTACACATTTTCATCTCCTTCTTCATTCAACAACTCCCCAGTTCATTGTTGGGGATTCCTATTGCCATGGCTAGCACTGGGTAACAGGCACAGAGTCAGTTTCATTAGCACTTCCTGGAGTTTATAGTCTAGTGCTCTCAATATATACACATGTCAGTGAACTTATGTGCATGTCATATATAAATCTTAAGCATTTGATTACTGAGTCCTGTGTTCTCATCAGTATAATGAGTACACATGGGCCTTTGGTTGCTGCCAATTTTGCTTTTATTAAATATTTTAATATATTTTTATTGATTTTGTGGATTTCATACATCCAAACATATTTAGCACCCCTCCCCTATCTGTACTCCCCCATAGCCCACCCACAGGACTTCATGCATTTTGTCATATATATTAAGGCCTATCAAGTCAAGTTTGTGTACCCAGATGTCCCTCGGTGTGAGTTCATTGACTGGAGCCTGTTCAGCCTTTCTGTCATCACTCCCTTAAAGAACAACTCTCCCTCACCTGGCAGTCATCATCTGACAGTAGTTCCCTAGGTAAAGTTGGGGTCTCCTGACCATTTCCCCAGTTCTCTATTGGTTTTGTCTGATTGAGTTTGCATGGGGTCTTGTCCATGTTATCACCACAGCTGTAAGTTCATATGAGCAAGTTCCCAGGAGTCCTCCCCTGGCTCTTACAATTGTTCTGCCCCCTCTTCCAAAATGGCCCCTGAGCCCTGGGTGAGTGACCTTTAATGTAGGAGTCCTGTCCAGGGACACACACTCTGCAGTCTCTTATTCTCTACACTTTGGCCAGTTATAACCTTCTGTGTTCATTGGCCTCTGTTTCATGAGGAAGCTTCACTGATGACAGTTGAGAGATGCATTTGTCTTCTTTCCACCCCTTGTTCCACGATGTTCTGTGAACCTTAGATGTAGAAGTTCCATTTTGGATCTGTCACTTAGGGTTGAGCATCTCACAGACTCTTATTCTCTGTACATGACCAGTTGTTGAACTCTGTAATAGTCTCTGTCTGTTGCAAAAGAAGCTTCTTTGATGAGTGGTGACTGGCATACTTTTCTATGAATATAAGGATTCATATTTAGCATATAGTAAGAAATTACATTTGACTAGTGATGTGACATTCAGGGTTTTCCCTAAGATCTATGACCTCTCCAGCCATGTATATTTGGTTACATTTACAGTGCCACACATAAGTTCTCTCCCATTAGATAGCTGCAGATTTTACCCCCAAGATAAAAGCACCACTATAGTGTGCCATGCCAGGCATTGTGGTTATTAGGCTTCAGACCTGGGGTTGGATCATTGACTGATTTTTCCCCTCTATCAGCTTCCATAGTGGCCTCCAAGACTATGAGAGTGCACTTGTCTTTTTTGCACAATGAAATGAAAGTACATAGATAAAATCGTTTTTCAGAAATTTATAAATACAATAGAGAACTGGAATGTCCTTAGTTGGTCAGTCACCAAACATGAATAATGGTGGCAACTGGACCCATGGCTATTTGACAGCTTTTAGGAGACAGTCTTCTATGCTACAAGCAGCCTGGATATTCAGAAACTGCCATAGTAAATTTGGACATTATCATGTACATTCTGCATCTCTTTAGGCAAGTTATATAACTCGGTTGTAACCCTGAGCTCAGTTCCCTCATTTTTAAGAAGAAGCCTGCCTTGCAAGGTATTTGGAGAGCCAGAGAAAGTTTATAGACTACCAACATTCATTTAATGCTGGCCATTATTTCCAGTATCTGCAGCTATTCAGAAATCAGATATTAGCACTTTAGGTTTTCCTAAGGTTGCTCTGACCTTTCCCCTCCTACTTTCCATGGTCCTAACCACTCCCTGCATCCATTGGCTTTGCAATCAATCCCACCGGTCCATGGTTGCTGTGTGCCTTGCCAACTAGTATTCCACACTCCACTAATAATCTCTCTTGTTTTGTCAATAAAACTCCCGTATCCCACAGCATTCAGTCAGCAGCTTCCTTCCATGTTTACCAAAGCCTCATAATTTTCTCCCAGGAAAGAATCTTATCAGTTTATTTGTTGACTAGCAAATATGTGGCAGGTGTTTTAATTCCTATAATAATCCACCCAGGAAAATAGTGTTTCCATTTTACTGAAACATGGGATATTATTACAAACAGTAGAAAATGGCAAGAAAGGGATCCAAATGCTTAGTCCTAAATATGGCATTTACATAATACCTTATTGTCAAGGGAAGCCGAATGTGTACAGTCATATAACCTGAATGTTAACACTACACAGATGCTTGTTAGGAACTGTGTTTTAAGAAATGCATAGCCTTCTTAGATGTCAATGCACACATCACTGATGAGTCAATATTTCTTGATTACCAATAACATGGTAGACACTGTTTACTGTCTTATATGTTCAGCATAGGGACATATAGACACATTCTTCTCCAAAGGAGCTCTTAGAGCTACAGGAAAAGTAGGGATGGCAGAGTCTGGGGGTACAGTCCCAAGTAAGTTGTTGTCAGGGTTATTCAAAGGAAGAAAAGTGCATCGAAGTTAAACAGTGTGAGAAGGTAGTGAAGGTATGAGGATATGGGAGTTATGGAGAGTGATAACATGAGGTAATGTGTCTAGATAGAGCAGTGTATGCATGAGGAAGTGCTGTAAACGAGGCTAAGGACGTATTTTGGGTGAGTCAAGGTAAAGTAAATGTCTCTAATACCACCACAAGGCATTTAGTCTTTTAAAAAACTTTTTCAGAACTATTCTGTTCTTTATTTTTCTTTATTTTTGAGAGTTTCATGCATGTATATAATGAAATATGATCACCCATTTGCCCCCTGTTCCCACTCAGTGCTTTAACTGTCCGAATTCCCTCCTTTTATTTCATATGTGTTTTAATGCCCTTCCACTTATTTCATCTTTCCCTAAGTTGGGCTGTGAGATCAGTGAAGTAGCATAAAAATGTCTTTGTTTGGGTCGACACTTAAAAATAATTTTATAAGTGTCATATAAACATCTCAGAGTTTCTAGGATAACGGATCAAATCGCACCCCATCCTGGATGCACTATGGAGTACACCTTAGTATAACTCAATCTGAGTGAACAGTGGCAATTAGTCCGGTACGGTATTATAATGCACTACACATTTGCCATAAGACCCTAAATGCCTGTCCACAGCTACCTTTTCTTTCTGTCATGAATTCTGTTTGAAGCTGAGGTCTCCTGCAGCAGATGCTAAAGTTCTAGGAGCTGAGCGTCAGTAGCTTTGGCTTGGCTTGGAGTCATCTCAATCCAACACTGGGGCTAAAATGAAAATAGAACCACCAAAAGGGCAGATGCAGTATCTTATATCACTTTTATTATATTATATTTTAAAAGCTGAGACAGGAGGGGAGAATATTATAGAAGTGGCTTGCTGCAGTCTCGCCTATAATTATATTTTTCCTTGATAAGGCATTGGCAAGGAGCCCACCAAAATATTGATGTGAAACTTGATCCCCCAGGGCTGTGGAATTTCTCCAGCTCTAGGACTGAGAGTGAGAGGTTTTGGAAGTGCTTGGCAGCTGTAGTAAATTCAGGAGCTGGCGGCAAAGAATGATTCCTCTACCTAAGCCCAAAGTCAATATAATATATAACTACAAAAGGCACACTCATCATGGATACCTCTTGCCCTTAACTGGCCTTTGGCCAATCCATGTACCTTACAGAGATGCAAATGTACACTTTACATAACAATTAGGGAAAGAGTGGGATACATGTAATGTGTTCAGGGTTTTATATTTAGGGGTAAATGTGATAGGTATAGGTAGAGAAGTTCACTTCAAATTTCTCCAAAAGCAAGTGGAAATAAAAGTTTAAATGTATGGCCCATACTACCCCTATATTTTGAATTATGCTCTCTTACAATCTTTAAGCTTCAATCTAATTATTATTTTTCAAAAAGTTTACTAAAATGTGTATCAAGAAAAGAGGTCATTAAGAACTTAAGTTATATAGTATGTGGGCCAGTGAGATAGCTCAGCACCTTAAACTACTTGCCGCCAAGCCTGCTGCCCTGATTTTGATCCCCAGGACCCACATAGTAGAAGAAAGGTCCAATGCCAAAGTTGTCCTATGACCTTCATATACAAATCATGGTATGCAACCCCCATACACACACACACACCACACACACACACATGCACACACTAAATTAATTAATTAATTAATTAATTAAATTTAAAATTTTTAAGTTCAAACCAAGATAATTTTTGGACAGGTAAAACTGTAAGCATTGAACATCCTGGTCCACTGGACAGCCAATGTTCAGTGTCACCACCCAGTGGCTGCTGGCACAGTGAGAAGAAAGCCACCTCAGGAACTAGATGTGCATGAGTTTCAAATCCTGACACTGGCACTTCTGAGCCTTATGAGCTTGGTGAACGTGTGAGTCTTATTCATCACCTCTAAGCATATAAGGAAGAAAATGGGCTTATGGCTACAGCCCTGTCATGGGAACTTGCCACAAGTCAGGATCACTCTAACTGGAGCTTCACCTGAAGAGTTGTCCTGATTTCCTTAATTCATTGGAAAGACCTCCCCAAATGTGAATGGCATCTTCCCGTACAGTCAGAAATTATTTTTCGTTGCTCATAACGAAAGGGAGGACAGAAGGAATAGTATTCCTTTTGCTTGCTTGGCTTTCCCTCTTGCCACATAATTAAATTTATCCTGTTGCTGCCGGTATTCATATTAAAACCAGCACTTCCAAGCTTCCATCATTGACCAAAGACTTGTGGCTCTCCAGGAACACTCCAGGTTTTTGGCACCAGATTGGGATTGCCAAGGCACCTAGCCTCATGGACTGGGCACCTACCAGGTTCTCAGCTCACAGGTGTGGGACAACTGTGCTGCTACTCCAACATAAGCTGATTTAATAAGCCATATATGCATATATATATGGGTGCATATGTAAGTGAATGTATTAAATAAATATATTTATTCTCTCAGTTCGGCTCCTCCAGCACCCAACTCTCACTGACACCTATCAGCTCAATAATACATGTTTTCTCCAGTTTTCTTTCTCTTTCCCAACTCACAATATAATTATTTTTGCATGAGTGGTTAAAATGCCAGGGAATTTATATCATAAATTACCTATCAAGTAAAATAATTAATTCCCTTTAAGAAGTGTGGGGTTTTTTTTTTTTTTTTTTTTTTTGTCTTTTTGAGACAGGGTCTCCCTGTAGCCCAAGCTGTCCTGGAACTCACTATGTAGACCAGGGTGGCCTTGAATTCACAGAGATCTGCCTGCCTCTGCCTCCCAAGTGCTGGGATTAAAAGCATGCACCACCACGCCTGGCAGATGTGGCTTTTTAATGTTGCTATCTGTTAATAGCAAAAATGGTTTGAGACAATTTTCTAAATATGAAGAATGCAGTCAGATTGATTAATGAAAGCAAAAATATTAAAAGACAGGGGCAAAACACTCTGACCCTGGATCTGGGAAGATGGCTCGGTGAGTAAGAGTGCTTGCTACCTCAACATGAGACCCGAATTTATATTTTTGGCAATCATGTACCAGAAAGCCAAGTGTGGTACCTGGAAGGTGAGGCAGGGTAGAGACTGGAGAATCATTGGGCCTTGCCAGTTACCAGCCCAGCCAAAACGCCACCAAGTTCCAGGTTTACTAAGGGACCCTGTGTAAAGGAAACAAGATCCTCCTCTTGCTTCCACATTCATATACAAAACTACATACACCCCCCCATGTGTGTGTATATGTACCATACGCCACACACACACACACACACACACACACACACACACACAATTAAAATTAAAATAAATCCTAAAAATTAAACCAACCCATGGAAAACACTGGTAGAGACTTCCTAGGCATGGACGTGAAACTGCCCTCTAGTCACACAGAAAACTGAAAATACAGGAATGGGAGGAAGCCAGACACTTGAATAGTGTGCCTTGGGTCCCGGAATGCCATTCATTGTCTATGAAAAAATGAAAGTTTGTACCATGAAGACCTGAGAAGGTTCATGCCTCTATTCTGTTAAAGATCCCTCAACAAAGAGATATTCTTGAGTTATCGGCCCTTTAAGACAAGCTCACACATGTACGCGCGCACACACACACACACACACACACACACACACACACACACACACACACGGAAGCGAGGCTCTGTATATCTCTTGGTGAATCATGGAGAAACAATCTACTACTGCCTGAAGCAGCTTCTGTTTCCACATTAACCCTGAAATTGAACGTCCATTGTTAACTAGGTTTTAAATTGGAAGTTCTGTGTCCTAATAGCAGTAAATTCCAGTCGATAATTTACTTTTCAATATTACGTATTTGCAAATCACTTCCTAAATAAATAAGTTCATCTATCTAATTTCTGCCATTATTCCTGATTCCTCTAGTATGCTGGATTGTCTTTCACAGGTGGACTCTGCTATCCGTTTAATCACATTCCAGGGAGCTAGCGAAGGAGCAATCAGCTAGAATGAAGACTTCTCTGCCCTTTTATGTCAAGATGCCACTTCCATTACTCCAATTGCCTCACCCTGTGTTCAGCATGGAAGAAGCCAGAGTGGTCTGCGTCCCTACTCCCTATTGGCAATTTGGGTAACCCCTTCAGAGGATGGAGTGATAAGAATAGGAGGTAGGAATTGGCTAGACAGTTAGGGTAAAAAGACCCCAACAAAATGTAGCCAGTTTCTGGGCTAAAAGTCAAAATGTCCTTGGGATTGTTAGCAACACACTCTGTTCCAAGGCCAAAAATGTCAAAAGTGTTTGGGAGCTTGTATCTAATCCTTAAAAGATTTTAGGGTTACCTTTTCAGAGGGAGGAATGTTGGAGGGGAGGGAGTGGGCATGGATTTGATCAAAACACCTTATATGCATGTATGAAATTCTCAACAAAGTTTTTGTAAAAGTTTTAAAAAGTAAGTTTAAAAAAAAAAGAAACTTAAAAAGGGATGACAAAGGGGAGATTTTTTTCAATATGTATTTTTACTGAATTTTTGTACATTTCATAGCAATATTTTTGAATCATATTTAGATCCCTTCTCCAATCAGTATCCCCCACCCCATAACTCACCAACTGGATTTCATGCATTCTTGTCATATATGTTAAGGCCTTATCAAGTCCAAGTTTGTGTACCCAGTTATCCCTTGGGGTGAGTTCACCCATTGAAGCCAGTTCAGCCTATCTAGTGTCACTTCCTTAAAGACCAACTCTCCCTCACCGAGCAATGATCAGATGCCAATAGTTCTTTGGCTAGGATGAGTTGATGCCAATTTCCCCAGTTCTATGCTGGATTTTGTCTGATTGAGTTTGCATGGGGTCTTGTGCATGATGTCACCATTGCTACAAGTTAATTTAAGAAAGGTCCCAGAAGCCTGGGAACCTCTGTTTCCTTATGATCATGTACTAGCCCTGGCTCTTACAATCTCTCTGCTCCCTCTTCTACAATGGTCCCTGAGCCCTGGGTTGATGTGGTTTAATATAGGATCCTATCCAGGGACATGTGCTCTGCAGTCTCTTATTCTCTACACTTTGGCCGGGTGTGGCCTTCTGTGTTTATGGCCCTCTGTTACATGAGTAATCTTAGCTGGTGAGAGTTGAGAGATGCATCGGTGTTCTCTCTATCCCCTTTTCCACTACGTTCCATAAGCCTTGGGTATAGAGGATCCATTATAGATGTGTTACTTATGGCTGGGCATATCTCAGACACTTATTCTCTCTGTGACCAGCTGTGCAATTCTAATAGTCTCCATCAGTTGCAAAAATGAAGCTTCTTTGATGAGTGGTGAATGGTATATCTGTCTGTAAATATAAGTATCCATATTTAGTAAACAGTAAGAAATTACATTTGTCTGGAGATGTGACACACATAGAATTTTCTCTAGGCTCTAATGACATCTCCAACCATGTGTATTTGGCTATGTTTACAGTGTCACACACTTAAACTGGGCTTTAAGTCCAGTTAGATAGCTGTTGATAACCCCCAAGATAAAAGTGCCATTACTGCACCAATATAGTTTGCTGCGTTGTTCATTGCTGTGGTTATTAGGCCTTAAAGCTGAGGGTGGACCAACGATTGATTTTTCTCCCTTAGCAGCTTGCATATTAACCTCTCAAACTATGAGAGCTAGTCTTTGAGGAGGAGAGTTACAGGTCAGTTACAGCTCCATTTCTCTAAGTCCTGTGTCTGATGTATGTCCTGTCTTCAGCAATAGTGTCTTACCTTTAAGTTCTGGAAGGCAACAGGGCTGTGTCAATAGCCTGTTATTTGGGGAAATCTCTTGGACTACCCTGACCAACAACTCAAAGGCAGGTTTCTCCTGTCTGGCACTGTGTTTCTTGTTATACAGCCTTCAGCTATACACATGCACCCATATACAGATATTTTATGTGTATTTTCAGTACATTTTTGAATTAGTGCGCTTCCCTCTGGTTTTTCTTCTTTAAAATATTTTATTTATTATTTTACATGTATGAGTGTAGTGCCTGCATGTAGGTAAGTGCACCTGTGTCGTGCAATGCCTGCGGAGGACAGAAGAGGCTGTCGGATCCCCTGGAACTAGAGTTATGGGCAGTTGTTAGCTGCCATGTGGGTGCTGGGAATGGATCCTCTGCAAGAACAGCTGGTGTTCTTAACCACTGAGCCATCACTCCAGCCCTTCCCTCTGGTTTTTCACACCACCTATGCATTGTTTGCATCTCCTCTCTCCCTATCTAAACCTCTCTCTTCCCTCCACAGGTAAAACACCCCCATTTTCCCCATTTCCCTTTTGATGGTACCTATCATCCCATTATCTCTTCTCTCTTAAACTCCTTCCCGTTTATTTCAATGGTTGCTTGTACAACCCTTCCTCCTCCCTTCCCAGTTAAATTCCCCCATTTTCCCCATTTCCCCCTTGATAATGCCTGTCTCCTACTGTCCCCCTCTCTGGGCCCCTCCTTTTCCTTTACCTCCATGGCTCCTTTCCATTCTCCTGACTCCTGCTGCTACAACAGGATATATACTCACTTATAAAAATTTGATGCTAACATCCACAGATGAGACAGAGCGTGTATTGCTTGTTTTTATGAGTCTCTGTTACTTAACTTAGTATAACAGTTTCTAGTTCCATCCAAT
>NW_008348580.1:3421647-3424079 GCF_000622305.1 Nannospalax galili | reverse complement strand
TTCTGAGTCTCTGTTACTTCACTTAGTATAACAGTTTCTAGTTCCATCCATTTACCTGCAAATTTCAGGATTTTGTCTTTCTTTACCATGGAGTATAATTCCATTGTGTAAATGTACATTTTCATTATCCGTTTGTCAGTTGAGGAACATTTAGTTGTTTCCACTTCTTAGTTGTGAAAAGAACAGCAACAATCATTGATGCACAAGTATCTCTGCAGTAGGATGAGTCTATGGGTATATGTCAAGGAGTGGAATAACCGGATCATATGGTAGATTTACTTTCAGGTTTTTAAGAGTTCTCCACACTGCTTTCCATAGTGGTTGCACAAAATTGCAATCCCACCAGCAGTGAATGAGCATTAAGTGGAGAGATTTTTGCCTAGTGGTCAGTTCTTGAGAGAGGAAAAAATCTCATTGATTAATTTTTAGTTGTTCTTTTCTCTGTTGCTTTGCTTTGATATTCTGTTCTGTTGGCTGAGACAGTCCCCTTTGCACATAATTATCTAAGGTTCTTGAAGGGTTGTGTATGCCATGTAGTAAAGGCTGTCAGTAGTTTAGCCCTTAAGAACTCATAGATTGGAACACATGATGAATGCATGTCAGAATCTCAGTGTAAGGACAACAACAATCAGAGGAATGATAACAGATCTTTGCTAAAGATGCATCTTTTTTTAATCTATGGGGCTCTGGTTCTTATGAGAAAATAGTTATACATTTACATCCTTATTTTTAGTGAAATACCCCTATAATTTTACTCTCAAGATGGACCAGCATACCAGAGTGAAAACATTGTAAGCTGCTGTTCAACTCACCAACTTTAACACAGATTGTTTCCAAACAGAATCATTACATTGCAGTCTTCACAATGGAGTTGCCACACATCGTAATTTACACAAAGGTTCTTTGTCGGTTTGGTTATTGTAGCCCAACCTTCTGAGGGTAGATCACCTCGTAATAAATGAGCACAAGGAACAGACTCTGAATACCCTTGGATCCTCCAATCATTATAAAGAATAATAGAAGGCAATATCACTGTGCACTATCCCCATGAAATAACCTCAACACTTTTCCTTCCTAACAAATTCTTCAGAAAACAAAATCTAAACCATCAATGCCACATCTACCTGAGGATGTACTAAACATTCAGCTATCCCTAGGTATCTAAAGGGAATTGGTTCCAGATCATTCATGGATAACAGTCTATAAATGCTAAATTTGCTTTTATATAACATCACAGTATTTGCAAATAATCTATGTAATTTTTCTAAATATTTTAATCTACCCCTGCATTATTTATAATGCTATATAAATAGTTGTGTCATTTATAGAATAATGACAAGAGGGCCTCTGATCTCAGCAGACCACCAGAGAGTACTGAGTTCTGGCCTCCCTCTGGCAGAGGGCCTGAGAACGCAGGGGACTGCCTGAGAGCCCCCGGGTCCTGCCTCCACATGGTGGTCCTTTTGATATGATGATACTATACAGCAGTCCCTTCTGCATGAGATAACTACCATCATCATGACTTCAGCTGGGCCTGATCACTAAACATCGTCACAATTGGGCTTGTTGACCATTGTACTCATTCATTAAAGGAGGGCCAAGCAGGGTCATTGGACCCTCACCACATTATACAACCACTCTTCCCAGCTGAATGTATGTAATTTGACCCTAATCACACATAGCCTCCTGGATTTGGGGAGGCTAGGAAGAGAAGGCATGACCCATGCTGGGTAAAGGCTTTCTGTGTGCATACCCTCAGGTCATACATACACCTCAGGAACCCCTCAGTTATCTCAGTAAGTAAGCTCAATAAATTCATTGGTTCCCCAGTAAAACTTTAATAAACTCAGAAGGAAGTATCGCCTGTCTGGCATTGTTGCTTGCTATGTAGCCTTTAGCTATACATATGGTCTCTTATGAAATTATACTGACCCCCTTAATCTTTGGTTATACTTTCCTTTGGGTGTTTAAATCCACACAGTTGGTCCAGATAAACCAATTTATTTTTACTCTTAAGGTCGTTTAAGGATCTGTTTCATAAGAGACCATATATATAGCTAAAAGCTACATAGCAAGCAACAATGCCAGACAAGCGGTACCTCCTTCTGTGTTGTTGGCCAGGGTGGCCAAAGGGATTCCCAGATGGTAACCCAGCAGAGAACTGGGAAATTGAACAGCAGACCCCAATCTTATCCAAAGGAATATTGACAACTGATTACTGCTACATGAGGAACAGCTGACCCTCCTAAAACAAAGACCTCTAGATAGGCTGACTAGACTAACCAGATAGAGAAGTAGTGGGCAATGGCTGGGGGTGTCGACCACACAGCAGACAGTAGCAGGGATATCAAAATATAAGGGCTCTAGTGGGGGGAGGGAGGCTATGGGAGGGTGCTATCTGGGAAGTGGGTGTATAAATAAATACATTTTAA
>NW_008348580.1:3418878-3420809 GCF_000622305.1 Nannospalax galili | reverse complement strand
TTAAGGTTCTAGTGTCAAACCAATGTTTGATTAAAGTTTTACTGGGAAACCAATGAATTTTCTGAGCTTGCTTACCGAGATAACTGAGGGGTGCTGAGTGTATGAATGACCTGAGGATATGCACACTGGAAAGCCTTTACCCAGCATGGGTCAAGCCTTCTCTTCCTAGCCTTCCCCAGATTGTATACAAAAATAGACAGAATAAAAATGAAAAAGCCTAAGCAAGTTATGAAGGTCTGTGTAGGTTTGTTATGATATATAAAGGATGAGACAAAAATAATATACATATAATCTAAAAATTTCTATGGTCATAGTTTAGTCAATTAGTTTATATATATATATATAGTCAAGGTTTATCTGAGAATATTTGGTTTTTTACCCAAGCCTTATCTACATAGCACATGACAATTAAAAGTACCAGACTGATGAAACTAACCTTATTGGATGTTTAATAGCCAGAGTTTGAGGCCTAAACTAATATGTCAGAGGGACTTAAAGGACAGTTTTTGCCCCTTGCACTCCAAGGTCGACTAATTTCCAGGGGACCATGGAACACCACTCAAAATGTCCTGTAACTGTGGTGAGTCTCCTCCTGTTCGGGGAGGACATGGAGACCCCACGAGATGGACTTGAACCAGTGTCCCATCTACAAAGAGGAGGGTCAACTCAAAGGAAACATCTCATCCATGCTTCCAAGTGAAGCCAGACATGGTCGAGCAGGACTTTGACTTATCTTCACATAGATGGAACTGGTAAAAGAAAGGAGCCAGGAGCTCCTCCAAGCCCATGTGACCACTGAGGAGCAGATCCTCAAATGACTTTAAGTGTAAAAATAAATTGCTTTATTTGGGCCAACTGTATGGTCTTAAACACCCAAAAGGAAAGTATAACCAAAGAGTAAAATCATCAGTATATTTCTTTAAGGATTCAAGGGATTACACTTCCCAGACATTAGGCTTAAGTCTATATAAAATGTTACTTGGATAATTATTTCTCATTAATGATTTTGTTCCTAACCAGAAAATGCTGCTCAGATGTAAGACTTCAAATCTTGGTCTCCAATACTATAGTGCCCATCTGTAGCTAAGGGAGACAACCAGCTATTGTTCTAAAATGATAGATAAATTTTTCTCCCCCTATCTAGAAGCCTTTGAGAGGGAACTGACACTGATTCTAACCACTCCAGCAACTATAAAAATATCTGAAACCAAAACCTGAATCCATCACTCTAGAGTCCAGCCTTGGAAGACAAAAGAAAAATGAGGAGGAACCTAATAGAGGGATGCTTTTGGAAGCCCTTGTCAAGAAATTCCAATGGACTCTCATATGAACATGTGAAAATTTCCCTGTTCTGACTTTTTCCTAGTTCCCTGTCTAGAACTTGTAATGCTGATTACTTTTGCCTTTACTTCTCCTTCACATCTCCTGTTCCCGATTCAAGGACTTTCTTTTCCCCCTGGAGATAAGAGTTATGCAATTTGAGAGTCTTTTAAATAGACCCACTGAAGGGGTATCTCAGTTGCCTCACCCTGCATCCTTGTTCAGCATGGAAGAAGCCAGAGCGGTCTGCATCCCAATTACCTACTGGGAATTTGGATAACCTTTTCAGAGGATGGTGTGATAAGAATAGGAGGTAGGAATTGGCTAGGCAGTTAGGGTAAAAAGACTCCAAAGAATAGTAGCCAGTTTCTTGGCTTAAAATCAAAATGTCTTTGGGCCTTTTAGCAACATACTCTGTTCCAAAGGCCAAAAATGTCGAAAGAATTTGGATACTTTTATCTATTCCTTAAAAGATTTTAGGGTTACCTTTTCAGAGGGGGAATTTTAGAGTAGCCAAAAGCCCCACTGGAAAAAAAAAATGAAGAAGTAAGAGTACATGAAGTTATCAGAAAAAAAAAAAAAAACAGGGATGGGGGGAAACGGGGGGGTTG
>NW_008348580.1:3379579-3418865 GCF_000622305.1 Nannospalax galili | reverse complement strand
AAGAAGAAGAAGAGGAGGAGGAGGAGGAGGAGGAGGAGGAGGAGGAGGAGGCGGCAAGAGAAAGTCTGTCCATGTTCAGAAGAGACACAATTAAAAAAATATATTTCCTATGGTTGGTTGAATGATTGGAAATGGAACTTGAAGCAATGGATGTTAGGCTGTGAAATTTTGAAAACACTTGGAAGAACTGCCGTATTTTCGTATTTTCTCAGGTATCTTTAGATTTGTATAGCACCGAAAGATAGTTGTAGATTTTGATATCTGCCTAATTGAAATTGAATAATTATAGAACTATTTCCATGAAGACCAAAGAAAATTCTAGCCCACTGACTTTCTGTAGAAAGAAGTGTATTTAATAGTCTTGTGGGAGAAACGAATTAACCTAGCATCAATGGTAGCTGCTCTGAAACAAATCTCTGTAATGCATAATTTTTCATGAAGAAAAGGAAAGCAGTTCAAAGTTTATTACATTGCACAAAATTTAAACTAGATGTTACTAATTTACTTAAACTTTATGCTAAAATTTAATGTCATATAGTTTAATAAGTTCTAGTTAAATGCCTGACAATTTGAGTTCTGGGAAGCTGGACCTGAGAAATAACTTTAAATTACTCTTAAGGAAGTACTGTTTTATTTTTCTAAAGACAGGCTGTAAGAGAATTTAAGCAGCTGATAGGGATCACTTAAGATCTTTAAATGTTTTGTTTTTAGTAGGAAATTATAATTTCTATTTTCTTTAACCATAGTGATTCTCTACCCAGAAAAGATTAGCACATGTACACATGTGTTTATACATATGAATGGGCCCAAGATAAAATGATATAAACACTTGAAGTCACTCCTTATGTTTGTAGATATTTCAATTTTTCATTATATAGATATTTTTATTTTTGAAGGAAAATATAATAATTCTAGAATGATAGAAAAACAAAACAAAATATTCAAGATAATCATCTCCAGAACTAAATACATAAAAGCAAAACCATGTGGTTTGTATAAATTCTGTAGACAATACACAGACTTTTATATTGCACAATTTTTAATTTATATGTATCCCAGGATGTATTTTTGCAAATGGAAAAAGTGATTTAACCACAGATACAAGTTGATGAAAATGTTGGACTAGGTTTTAGATGTCTATCTTTTTCTTTTTGTAAATAAATATCACATTGTGTTTGTAGAGATGGCCATCTCATTAGGAATATGTATGAAGAGAAATATATGATATTATTAAATCATTGTGATGATAACATGTCCACTTATATACACTTCAGTGTGTGCCAGATTCTCTTCCAACCGTTTTAGTTTTATTAACCAATCTTGAGTTAATGCAATGGATTATTAACCTCTTTGTTTCTTCCCTATAATTATCCTCACTTTACAGATGAGACAACTGAGGCATAGTGAGATCATATGATTAACCAAGATTATCTGCTAGTAATTTCACTATCAATCAGGATTTAGACTCAGAAAGAGAAAATCTGGAATATACTGTCTTCTTAACCATTCCTCTATGGGCCCAAGTTGAAAAGTTTCAATTTATAGGCTGAATGTACAGAACAAACAGGTTTTAGTACAGTGATAATCCCTTAAAATTTTTTTCTGGTTCTGGGTAGATGGCTCAGTGGTTAAGAGCACTGGCTGCTCTACCAGAGGACCCAGGTTCAGTTCCCAGTATCCACATGGTGACTAACCACCGGGGAGTACCCATAACTCCAGATCCAGGGGACTGAAGGAATCTAATGCCCTCTTTTGACTTCTGTGGGCATTGCACAACACAGGTGTGTTTACATAGATGCAGGAATAACACTCATACACATGAAGCAAAATAAATTTCAAAATATAGAAAATGTTTTATTTGTTATACTCATGCACATAAAACAAAAATAAATGAAAATATATACAATATTTCATTTACTATTATTTTATGTGTGTGAGTGTATTGCCTGCATGTGTGTAAGTGCACCTGTGCTGTGCAATGCCCATGGAAGTCAGAAGAGGGTGTCAGTGGTTAGCTGCCATGTGGGTACTGGAAACCGAACTCAGTTCCTCTGCAATAGCAGCCAGTGCTCTTAACCACTGAGCCATTGCTCCAGCTCCAATAAAATATTTTTTAAAAACTAAAAAATAAATTTCCCTCTGAGCAACTTTCTGCAATTCTGTTTCTGAGAAAAGCATGCAACTATGTAGCAATAAAGAATGGTAGGAGTGACCAATATCATTGAACTTGGGAGATCAGTCAGACTCTTTTCAAGAGAAATGGGAATTCTGTACACTACCTGGGCTGGCTGCTGCCAGCTCTGGAAGGCATGACAATTGGCAAGCCTGGCATAGTTTGCATATTAGGGCAAAGATGACAGATCACAAGAAGAAAGTTTCTTTAGGATCCTAGTACCAATGGATAAAATTATACAGCTGTGTGAATTACTTTTACAATAAATCAATGGTCTGCTACTTCAACGAAACCCGAAGTGCTACCTGCTCATAGTATGTTTTCCATGTCTGGTTTGGTCTCCCTGGGGCTCCATAGTCAATCCTTTGTTCTTTTTCTGATGTTTCTAAAGCACTGGCCCAGGACTTCTCCACTTTCCTCAGCCTAGACATCTCTTGCTCTCCTCGCTTGGATCTTTACACTCTCTTCCTCTTCCTGGAGTTCCTATAACCCAAGCCCTCATCAAGCTGTATCAAGTACGTCTGCCTGTCTTTTCAGCCGGCCCATTTTGCTTTTTCTGCAGCCCTCCTGACACTGCTGTAGTTATAGGTTGAGCCCCCACCATCTCTCAACAGCTAGCCATAATCTCCAAACCCATATGCTTTACTTAGGATTTATTCAAATACTGCAGTAAAATGATCTGTTGGGAATATATAATTGATCATTCCTGTCCCCACTTCAAATGCTTTAACAGCTCCAAATTTTCCCTCTATTTTAAAACTGAGTTCCTTACCTGAGTTTCAGATCTCCTCACAAGCTGGCCCTGCTCATCCCCCAACTTTCATTCTCCAGGCTCCTGTCTCAGGTCTGTGGTCCAGGAAAAATGCCCAACCTTGAACTTTTCATGCCCTGCCTTTCATCTGAGATTTGTTCTTCTGTTCACGATCTTCTTCACCATATTCATTACCTTCCTAACCCTCATCCTTCAGGGTCCAGTTTAAAAATGGCTTTTCTGTTGTTGTTGTTGCTGTGGAGGGAGTGTGAGAATACAGAATAAATGCCCCTCGGTGGCAGTTTTGGTTTTTGGAGTGATCTCCCTTACTACGCTGTATTATAACTGCAGTCGTAGAAGTAGTAGTACTATATTTTTAATACATACATTGTTGAATGATGTAAACAGAATAGTACTTTCAGTATTTAGGAAATTAAATCAGCTAAACCTGTCATCTGTTACTCACATTAGAACGCAATCTAGTTTTATGTAATGCTATTTGTAGTTTGGTGGATGTTAATAGGTAAATGTGTCCCTGCTGCTCATGTAGAGCTAGAAAAAAAAATCACCAAAGAAAGGAAAGATAGAAGAGCTGAACCAAGTGTGCCAAAAGAAAGGTTGGATGGAAAAACATCTGTGGCACTAACTCACTTTTAGGTAAGTATACATTTTTTATATCCATTTTGGTTTAGCTAATATTTATTTGGAATAAAATACTATATATTTTGTGTTCTTACTGAAATCCATTCCCCATCTTTTGTGTGTGGGGGGAGTATGTTTGTGTTTGTGAATGTGGGCTCACACATGCCACAATGCATGTGTGGAGGTCAGAAGACAGCCTCCAGTGTCAGCTCTCATCCTCCTGTTTAAGACCGGACCTTTTGTGGCTCACAGCTGTGTATGCCAGGCTAGCTGGTCTGTGAGCTTCTGGGTATTCTCGCCTCCTGTGCTGTCATTGGAGCACTGTGATTACAGAGGTGTGCTACAACATCCAGCTTCACATGAGCTCTAAGGATTCAAACTCAGGTCCTCACTCTAGCATGGAAAGTGCTTTACCCACTAAGTCGTCTCCCCAGCCCTCTGCTGAAGTCTTTACTGTAGGAAACTAGGAAACAAATTAAGTAATCAAAAAATGGTTTTAGAAAACCCCAAACTGCCTTTATCCTTGCTACCTCAAGCATAACTCCATTCCCATTTCCAATGTTCACAGAAACTCTTCTTATCCCAGTCTCTACATACAGCTAGTCTCCAGTGCGGAGAATGGGGACTCACTAGCCTCGTCTCTCTAGAATGCACACTATTTTTTTTCAAATTTTTTTCCTTTAACATGGATAATTAACTAGATGGTTGTTTTTGAGCATCTTATGGAATTTAGTTCTCTTTAAGGAAAGCTCATCCATCTAATTAGTTGTGTCCTCCAGTCACTTTTCAGATTTGACCCTAAACCTTAATACTTTGGTTTTTCCGCTGTATCTGCCCCCCTCCACATGTTAATATCTAAAAATGAGGTTTTTCTCTTCTCAATCTGAACCCCAGCAGTGATCAATGACGTGAGTATCAGTTACAAGCATTCACCCAGCAGGAGCCAGTTTGGCTTAAAATCAACCTTCCTGGTAAACCAAGAGACTATATAATCCTGATTGATTACTCCCAGAGAATATATTTGTGTCATTGGTAGTCAGTGCAATTGAACTAAAATAGCCCTAAATTGTAAACCCGCCCATGGAGTTTTTACCCTCGCACATGTCTATGCCACAGCAAACAGTTTAAGAATGAGGAGATGAAAACTTATTTCAAATCTTTGTACAGTAGTGACTAGGTAGCCCCATCTGAGCTCTATAAGCTTCTCAGAATTTGTCTTAGAGGATGTAATAAACTGTGATGCATTTCATCTGCCTGGGATCCCTGTGCACTGAATCTTGGAAAAATTCCATCTATTGAGTCTTCGACTCTGTAGAAAGCACTCCAAGCTCCGTGTATTGCTAAAACAGCTTCTACATTAAGAATGTAATAGGCATGCTTGGTCTGCTGGGCAGCAGGGTTCATGACTCCCAGTGTTCAAATCTCACCTGAGGTTTTATAAAAGGTCTCTTGCCCAACTTTATTTTTTCATCTTTAGAACCAAGTACTAAACTTTCCACCAGAAATACGTACCTTTCTGAAGAAAGCACAGAATACTTTGAAGGGTATCTCTACAGTCTAGAACCTGCTTTTCTTGTCATGAGACTGAAACAAATGTCATAATCAGTAAAAATTAAAGGTTTACTTGCCCCAGTACTAAAGTTGTTCTTCTGTTCAACTAAAATTCATTACAGCAGCCCAGGTTGGCCTCTAACTTACCATTCTTTTCCCTCTGCCTCCTGACTAACATGAACAGCCACGCCAGGACATTTTACTTCTTTTTCTCTTCTTTCTTTAATTTCTTTACTGTGTAGCACAGAGTGACTTGGAATTTGCCATCCTGTTGCCTCACCCTCCCAAGTGCTGGGATTACAGGCACATACAGTGGCATGCCTGACTGTCCAAGCACACCACCTACTTGAAAAATAACATCCAAGATTTCTTCTGTGTTCAGAGCCCAGGGGGTTGAGAAGTAAATCAGCCAGAGAGCTTGCAAGCTCTGTGGTCATCTTCACAGAGCTGCTTATACAGCGTTCTACTCTGGCAGCCTTCTCTGAAGGCCTGGTGGAAGGACGGTAACTCCACTAAACCCAACAGCCTGGCTCTGCAGACTCAGGGAGATTGGTCTGATGCTGCAGAGCTCCTCTTCCTGTCCCTGGAGGTTTATTCTGATCATCCAGAAACAGTGGAATGCTTTGCTTATCTTTAGTATCACCCTGACTTCCGTTCTCTACTGAATCCATGTTTCTGTCACATATAGCCACAATTCACAAAACATATTGGCCACTGCCTACGTATAAGAGACATAAGAGTTAATGAACCTACCTCCCAGAATTGAGAAGACCCTCCTCTATAGAAGCCGCCACTGGATCACTCTTCTTAGATGCCATTGGCACCACACAGATCCCTGAGCTACACTGTCCCCTTTGCAGCCAAAACTGCAAGTGAAGACTGGTACCATAAATCATTGGCAAGGAGAGTCAGGAGGATGCCCACCAAGGACCACAGGTAAAGATAAGCCAGGGATTGGAGATCATTTTCTCAAAATCGGCCTAGCGCTCTCACTGTGCTCCCATGACTGCTCTGCCATCCTCCTGTGCTCCTGGATCCCCCCTCTCTTAACCCTCTCCAGTCTCTGCCTCCCTTCTGGCCAGTACATTAGTCTTCCATTTCTTGGAAGTTCTTATTTTTTTTAATTTAGCAAGCACATCAAAATACATTCACAGTAACTGATTACTCTGTAGCATATATTGGCCCAAACAGTTTATGAATGTAGACGCCTCTCTAATTAAGAAGTCATCCTTTCACTATCCCTTTATTAGTGATGAGTTTGTCCTCAGCTTGTTTATTTATATTCTTGAACACTGCATATCGACTTTTGGGGACCCGTGTGATAGGCAGCGGTGTTATCAGTCCCGGTCAACATCTTCCCACATAGCAGGGTTAGGCAATGAAAAATTCATAGTACAAAAGAACAAAACAGCTTGAGCCACAACGTTCAAATGTGTCTGAGATTTCCTTCTTGCTAACTGAATGAGTCTAGGTAAGTTAGAATTCTTCCATCTGAAAATCTGCTTCCGAGGCCCTTGAGGAGGTTAGACATCACACAGGAAAATTAGCTCGCTCAGGTTCTAGAAGACAAAAGCATTTGAGAAATGATAGCAAGCGTTGTTCCTATTCATTGACTTCGCACTGTAGAGGTAATATTGCTTGATTAACTCTCACCTTCTGGGAATCTCAGAAACTAGAGTGCCTTTAGATTTGGTTATTTTGATTTTCTCCATTTTGGATAAGAAAACAAAAGCACAGAAACATTCAGAATTCTTTTTTTAACATTTTATTTATTATTTTTATTTTATATGTATGAGTGTATTGCCTGCCTGTAGGTAAGTGCAGCCATGTCGTGCAATGCCCACTGAGGAGAGAAGAGGATGTCAGATCCCCTGGTACTGGAGTTATGGACAGTTGTTAGGTGCCATGTGGGTGCTGCAATTCGAACCCGGGTCTTCTACAAGAACAGCCAGTGTTCTTAACTGCTGAGCTGTCTCTCCAGCCCTCAGAATTCTTTTTCAAGTCCTCTGTCTATTTACAAGAAAACAAAGCACCAAGGTCTCTTGATTGCTACTTGCTACTTGCAAGGTTCACCATAGAAAGACAGTGCCTCGGACTGGAGGTGCCCCACAGAACCTGGAAGATCCCAGTTCATTCCCCGTTTCCAGTCACTTTCCAGAAACAGCACCTCTCTATCTTCGAGCTCTCTTTGCTTCCTACAATAGGAAAGCTATTTTTCTGAGACGGATATATAGATCTCAGACTGCTATAGGCCTACTTTGCAGCCACATTGCTATTTTGACTCAGTTCCTCCAGGCTTTGCAAAGGGGTCATCTTTAAACAGAAGTATGCCTGCTGTCTTCTTTATGCGAGAGGGTACTCCTTTCTTCCAGAGCAATAGGTAGTATTCAATAGATCGTGTTACTTTAGGTTATCTCACAGAAATTCTCTTCTGATAATCTAGAGATGGAAATTTACCTCTGCAAAACAAGAAAATACTTCTGGGTATGGGGCTGAAGTTGAACTATTTGATGTGTCTGGTAGCGGGAATTTTATTGTGGTGATATTGTTACCATATGGGTTGATATGTAGCTATTGAAAACTGGGATGAGAATCCAGGCATTTTCCTGGGACCACCAAGATGATGAATGACATGCTCAATTCTAAGGGACTAAGGCAAAGAGGAATTCTACATTTTAAATTGGAGTATCATGTCAAAATGAAAACCTTATTATAAATAAAAATTTGTATATACATAGGAACAAAACCTCTTTAGCTCTGGGATGGATCTACATGGCACCAAAATAGTTAGAATGTTTCAGAATTATTTGAAAAACACAATGAATCAGAATAGCTGTCAACATCATCTAGTCCTTTCTTCCTCTCTGACGTAGCACTGCTCTGTCTCCCCCCAAATGGAAACTGGTTAGCCCAGTCTTCACATGCTGAGCTATTTGGGGGTTTCAGGTCTTCATGCTCATGATATTTATCACTGGGGCCACTGATTGGTGAGCTGGACCCATTGTGCTCCAAGTAGCTTTCTGTTTCAAGCCCTGCTTTGTTTTATGTTAGGTGTTGACTGCAGCATCAAAGGTAGGCAGGCAGACATTCAGAGGCAGATGTGGGCACACTCCCAAAAGCTCAGTGCCAAGGGCCTTGTGTTTCTTAACAGAGGTGACCTGGAAAGACTCCAATAACAAGAAGAAAAATACAAAGTTGAATTTAGTTAAAGGGAAGGAGAAAGGAAAGCATTGAATGCTTGAACCCTGTTAACTTAAAAAGTTGAATTCTGGCCTTTTAAAAATTTCCTTCCAAAACAGAACTGTGTTAGTTTAATCTCTGGCCAATTGTAGATTTAAATTTAGTTTCTCACACTTATTAAAAAATAGACATTGTTACTAACCAAGAACGGATTCAGTATTTTCTCTTTAAAATGGGGTTTGCTTTTACTTTTATGGTTAAAATGGAGACCACTGTTATTGATCTTATTAAACAGATTCCTAACTGAACAGACTAGAAGTCACACTGGTTAGGGCCAGGGCACTGAGTTACAGACCTGTACATCATGCAGCTCAGGAATGAAACAATGTCAGACAAGCTGCTTAATCTCTAAATTTCACTGCCCATCATCCATAAATGGGAATGTCTTACGACATTTAGGTGGAGAAACAGAAATAATGTATACTTGCTACACAGTGAGCATGGTGTATATGCAGGGACATGTCAAAGCACATGACTTTGGAAAGATGGGGAAGTAGCCCCAAGACCCCAACTGCTAACTTCATTCCACACAGGAAGTTGCCAAAATCATTGCTGGATGTTTCACTCAGTATCATATGGGTCCAAAGTTTTGAAATCAAAGCCAAGGTAAGAACCTGGATCTTTACCTTTTTCCAGTAAATCCACTTGTATAAATATATAAGGCTACTTTAAATTTAAGTACTATAAAATTTATATTATTGTAGCTATATAAAATATACTAGCTATATAAAAAATAATAACTACCATGTATCGAGCATGTATTACCAGTCACTATAAGTGATTATACTTTATCTAATTTAATCATCGTAATGATCTTGTAGGATAAGTACTGCTAATGCATCTATAGTTTGTAGAAGAGGAAAGATATGCACAGAGAATTTAAGTAATTTCCCCAAAGTCATGCATTTACTCGTGGCAGAAGTATGACTTGAACTCTGAAAGTCTGTATCTGGATTCAGCCCTCTTCGCCACACTGACTGCACCGCCATAACTCTCCGGGGTAAACGGGACTCACCTGGATGACTGTCACTCTCATCTCATGGACAAGCTTAAGAAACTGTAAAGGCACATGGCAAACAACAGTCAACTCAGCAGCCACATCTTGTTTGTCATGACTTTCTGGCTTCATTTAAATGGAAGCCCAGCGAACACTGGAAGTTAGCATTTGTAAGGTATGCTCAGTTTAGACATTCAAAGTTTAAACTTGTGTTCTGCCTCTGGGTTTTTCAAAACAGCTGAGTCTGTGCCCTTATAATGCTGAGCCTCAGTTACCTATTTTGTTAAAAGAATATGATGCAGCTCAAGGTATCATTTGGGATTTCAATCAGATTGAAATGCAATGCATCGTATGTAAAGGAACCTCAAAACAGTCTCTGCTACTGAAGAGAATTTGGTATCCTTTCCTAGTTCCCCTGAATCCTATACCAGCCTCAGATAATTGAGACTAATAATTCATTTACACATTTCTATGGATTGTCACATAGTCAATGCAGTATTCAGTTATTCCTGGATCAGCCTATCTGAGGCACAAATCAAAAATCTATGACTAGGGACCATCACCTATCCTGGGTTGAAATAAAAGAGAATTTTTACCACACAAATTCCTTAAGGCATTTGGCTTCAGAAATGCCCTGGGCCAAGACTTAAATTCTGTGAAGACAAAAAGTACAATGTGGGTATTAGTCTGCGGTTGCCTGGGCCCCAGCACAACCCAAAATGCTCCCAAAAGGTGAAGGAGGGGCAGGAACTTTGAAAGGAGGCTTAGCTAGTATGGCAAATGGTCCATCACAGGCTTTCCGCTCCTAGTTTGTTTTGATTCATCCCCACCTGGTCTCCAGGTGTGTGAGAGCCGCAGAATCCCATTTGAGCCGCTGCTGTGGACGAGACCTGCGCTGGGCTGCACACCTTGGAACAATGGCCTTTTTCTTTCAGGCACCCAAAGAGAGCTTTAAGTATCCAAGGAGCCGCTGCTGAGAGCAGTAAGAAAACTTGGATGCTTTAAGGAGTTTGGTCTCTGTGAAAAACTGTGAAGTCATAAGAAATCCTACAGGGAAAATGAGAAGCCACTCTCCCAACTGTCCCCCGAACCTGGACCACAGGGTGGAGGGAAACGCGAAGATGAATTGGCTGAGTGCGAAAAGGACGAGGAGCAAGAAAACTTTTTTTTTTTTTTGGAAACCCAGGAGTTTAAGTCTAGAAATCCAATATGTTGCCAGAATGAAAGCTGGGCTATTCTTGACTCAACATAAGGATTTTTAGGAATAAAACAATTTCTGGAGAGTTTGTTTTGGCATTCATTTATCTCACACTAAGAATGATCACAGCACATGGCAGGTTCCAGACTTTCCACTTCTTTTTCACCTGAATAGGAGATGCATTTTTGCTATGGCCAGAAAGAGACTTCACAAAATTAGAGGCAGGAATGAGCTGAAATGAACAGTTTTCCACTTCACAACTGAATGGAATTGGCAAGAAAATTTTATTACTCTCAAGACAAAATTCCGACTATGATACTTTCAAATTATCCTGGTAGAAGAAAAGGTGGCAGGAGCTTCATAGATTTTTGTCTGAGGAGAATTGGAAACATATAATTGTATAGCTGTATATATGAAACCAAAAGTCTTATATGTGTCTTCATCAGCGAACAAAAGCTGTGCTTTTATAAGCAGGAAGGATTTTTTATAGTCTATTTTTAAGTTCGTTGCCATGAAATAACTAAAATTGCAAGGAGACATTAATAATAAGTGGCCTGCCTATACATGAATTTTCTGGTTTGAAACAAACCTTGTATCTAGATTAATAAGGCCATCCAAGACACTTCATCATCTGGCAGGGGAAGATTTAAAACAAGTCGGGTTCCTTGAAAGGAGAGAAAATTAACTTTTAAGATGAAAGACCAAAAAGAAAAAAAAATGTGTGTGGTCCAAACTTCAGTTTTTCTGTAAGAGTTTGCAGAGGGTGTTTAAGCTATGTGGTTCTGGTCCTCTTAATGTTTCAAGGATTCACTTGCAAAGTGAGTGTGATTAATTATATGTATGACCAGATGGAGCATTCCCTAGGAAAGACCAATGATTAAACATTGGTGTCTAACCACAAAAGTGTTGGGAAATATGATAAGAGATGCTGTAGTTAGCAATGTAGGAGAGCTACAGGGGTAACCGGTTTATTTTTATTTTTAATGTATATCTTTTATTTATTTTTAATTTTATTTATTTTTTACTTTAAAGGTATAAGCTCATAGAATTAGTTTAGGACAACAGGCTGGTGCCAGCTGTCTTTGGCTATAGAGCAGACCTCCTAGAAAGCTTGACTTTGACCTTTCTCTTTTGTTCTCTTTCTTGTCCAAGACTTGTAATGAATACCCTAGATAAAACCCCCTGAGCCTGAGCTCAGTCAAATCTCTTAATTAAAAATATTTTGACTTGGAAGGTAGCTTAGTGGCACGGCGCTTACCTAACATGTGCAACATCATATGTTCGAACTTAGTGCCCTCCAAATAAATCTTTAATTAAAAATATCTGTCCTGTTTTCACCTTTCTACACATCCCTGTAGAAACGTGCATGTGAGCTTTTCTGAAACCATATTCTTCAAAGCAACTTTGAGTAACTTTGTCCCTGAAATTCGTGGAGCTTTTCAAAACAATAGATTTATACACACGTTCTTTTTTGTGTCACTCGTGGTAGCTATAGGCAAGGTTTCACTGATCAGTGATAGCTGAGAGCCAAGTTGTTAAATACAGTCACTCTACTGCTTCTTTCAGAGCCATGAAAATAACACATAGCCCTTCTCAATATCTTGTTGGATTTAATAACTATTTTAAAAACCTTTTCCAAAATATGCAAACTTAACTTTAAAACATGCAGGTATCACTTCTAGTTTTCTTCAGTGCATCTTTGAATGGAAAAACTACTGTATGGTAGAGACTGACACTACCAAGCCACCTCTCAATCTTGTAAAAAGTCTTTAGAAGAAGAAAGCACAGTAAACCGAGGATTCAGGTTTCACTGTCTGGGGGAAGTCGTTCAAAAGGCAGATACTGTAAGACATAGGATTCCTCCATGAGTTCTCTTTCTATGAGAATATTGTTCTTTAAAACTTCCAGCTATCTTTCACATCAATACCTATAGAACATGTGACTCCTCATCTGTGGGGACCGTGGGTGCCGGTCCAGCCCTTGCCCCACCGTGTGTGGCTGCTACAGGCCATGTCTTCTATATGGCTGCCAATTTCTTATCTTTATTTAGTTCAGGGCTTACTTTTAAGTTTTCTTTGCATTCTAAATACTAGGGGTCATTTTACATGCGTGGACATGTGCTTCTGCCCTTGTGTGTTGCCAATGCAGCACTCTATTTCCCAGCCATATCTAAAAATGTACTCCATGTTAAACAGCTTTGTTTCCTGTAATGTCATTAACCTTTTATTTTATTTTTATTAGTTAATAAGTGCAGATGGTGTCAAAAGAAAAAAACCTTCAGAATTAAGTACAGCAGCAAATAGGTTAGCTTCTATCCCTCTCGGCCACTCAATCTCCTGGGTATGATATAACCTCTATTACTTACCTTGTTTTTTAAGAAAATACATGTAGGCAAATACACATATCTAGTAGGTCATGACTAAGCCCACCACGGGCCCTTAATACACTAAAAATAAGCTGTGACTGACTAGAAAGCCCTTCTATGTTAAAGGCATAAACTTCTGAGTACTCACATGCTATGTCCATGGACAGTCCTAGAAAGGTAAGCGTCCTGTTCCAGGCTGTGCTGCTGTAGTGTTAAGTCTTTCCACGTGGCTATTCATGATACCCATATCCATGCGTATCAAAGCACAAGCACATGTACAGGGAGATGGGCAGGCACTGAGGAAACCAATTCATCTGTATTCTTATCTCATGGATGTTCTTTGCAGCACTTCATCACTCATTATGACCTGGGCAGTTCCAAATGTCTACTTTTTAAAATTCATTTAAAGTGAAGCAAATTAATCTTCAACCTGGGCTCAGGTATTCTTTCTTTTCAATGATCAATACTGAAGTAGTTATCTATGACAACTTTATCCCCAAAGGAAATGGACTGATAAGTTGATATACTTTTAAGACAACTACATGGACATGCAAAAAAAAAAAAAAAAATTGGGAACAGCAAGGTTTTTTTTTAGCTTAATTCCCCTGAAGTATAGGCAAGAATGAATACAGACATGTATTCATGTGGTCATAAAGCCATCACTTATCAGATAGGATAAATATTTCATTGGTATCATTTAGTAAGTAAGAATACCCATAAAATTACTCTGTGTTTCCACCAGGGGGCAATGGAAATATGGTCATAGTCATATTTTCTATTAGGTTGCCATCTTTGTGTAGGTATTTGGGTAGGTGTACACAATCTGATCACTTTTGCCTGCAAAATGAGAATAGATTTATTACTTCTTATTATAAAATTAATATGTGCTTGCTTCAGAAAAACTTTAAAAATATAATTAATTATAAGTAAAAATTATTCGTAAGTTGGCCTCACAAAATCACAGTCATCATTAACTTTTTAGTACACATACTTCCACACTGTTTTATACATGTATCTATCTATAAATATTAATTTTCTTTTTCAGAAAATAGGATCTTTTTGTGATCTTCCATAGTTCAATATAATTTATATGTATGCCTCATATAAGCATATATTTACATCACCTTTTAAGGTGATTGTATAGTATTTCCTTATTTAGCTGTATCATGATTTAAACAGCATTTGTAGTTTTAATCCAGAATTTTAAAAAATAACATCAAAATATGTCATTACAATTATTCTACATTATTATTGCTAATCTCTCACATTGCCTAATTTATAACTTCAACTTATCACAGGTATATAATGCATGTCTGTGTGTGTGTGTGTGTGTGTGTGTGAGAGAGAGAGAGAGAGAGAGATAGAGAGAGAAACATTAGTATAGTGTTCCCTTAGTGCTGTCCACATTCCAGGCATCTGTTGGTGTCATGGAACATATCCCTAACAGGTAAGGGGAGAGCGCTGTATGTCTAACCATGTGTCTGGTTGGTTTTTTTGGATTTGTTTAAGTTGTTAGGTAGGTTCCTTAATATCTGATAGCCATATTCATGTGATATCTCTATATGGAGTGATGGATCGGGAACTTTGCTGTTATCATTGACATCCCTTCTTTGTACTTAAAATGAGATTCCATTTCACATAGCACAAAAAGTTCACTGACTTACTGAAATATTCAAAATTTCATTGTTTCTGTCTTCATTTGTGAGAGGAGTAGGGTAGGCACTGTGATTCTATGGCAGAGAAAAGGCAGCACAGAAGGTGGGAGATTTCTGTGTCTCGTGTGGTCTGATGGCTCATAAATAAAGGACTAGGAAAGGACACAAAAGCAGCAGCATGGTCCCCACACTCCTTCACGCTGGACTCTAGGGTACCCTCACAGAGTGGAAAGTGCTGATTTGAAGCCTGGAGTGGTCCAAAATCCAGAGTTCTGCTCTATCATTTCACGGACTTGCCTGCTTCTAATATGGTATCATCATGTTACAGTTCTCAGGCAGTGCTCCAAAAAATGAACCAAAGTCAGTTTTTGGAAATTTTTATGCAATTATTTAATGATGGAAATATGCAATAAAATGTGTATTATTTTCATTTTCATGAAAAATATTAACCAGGATAACCAAAAGTCTTATCATGTCTTGATATGTATATTTTAGTCTTACCAGAAGAAAGTTAAGCTTGTTCAATAATTAAATATGTTCATGTAAACCATCTCACTCATCATTCTAGAGCAAGAAAGTTTCCTAAAATTGTGTAGTACCTTTACAAAAACAGATAGGAGTATGGGATGTTTCTAAAACTCTTTGGTACATTCTTGTAGTGGTGGAATGTTTGTCTAATGTGCAGAGGGCCCTGGGTTTAATCTCCAGTGCTGTTAAATAAAGAAAAAAATACCCATTATCCAAAATTTAGACCAGTCTGAGATCAGCTTCCTAAAGGAGAACATGTTCCTGAGCTTATCCAATAAATGTTAGAATTTCCACCATTAGTACATCTTGTAACAGCAGAGTTCAAAAGCATTGCCTGAACTAGTTTTGTCTCTTTTCCTTTCCCTAAATATACCATGAAATGATTCTTATTTTAAGATGCTGTTATCACCCTCTTAAAAAAATTCCATGTGCATATTCAATGCATGCTTTATTTTTTTCCAAAATTCTATCTCTAATTAGTTTCTACTTTCTAGAAGGTATTAAAATGAATCAATGACGTTGACACATACTAGAGTTAGGAGGTGTGGTGGCGATCTTCATTGTCAACTTGTCTGGATTTAGAATCACCTAGAAGACACATCTCAGGGTGTATCTGTGAGGACATTTCTAAATAGGTTCAGCTGAGGAGGGAAGGATACCTGAATGTAGGTGGTACAATCCCATGGACTGAGATCCAGACTGTATAAAAAAGGATGAAGGAGAAAGGGAGCTGAGCATCACTCTCCATCTCTCTGTTTCCTGCTTGCAGATGCACCGTGTCCAGCTGCCTCACACTCCTATCATCACAGCTGAGACTCACTCTGGGCGCCATGCCTTCCCTTCCATGATGGACTGTACTCTCAGATTGTAGGCTGAAATAAAGTCTTTCTTAAACTGCTTCTTGTCAAGTCACAACAGTGAGATGGTAACTGATGCTGGAGGTCAGGAAAAATCTCCCTTGTTAGTAGGAGTAGGTCTAAATAAAGGAAGAGTGTACTCCAAGCTTTTGTGAGCCTCACATAGAAAGAATGATCTATGGCCCGTGGTCTAAAAAGCATAAAAGTTTTCACATACTACACACATTGCAGACATCTGTGCTGAGCTCTACTCATTTTAAAAATGCACCACCCCTAGTGTAAATTGCCCTGCTTAGTTTCCCCCAACAATTTCTCAGTAATGTTTACATGGGATTCTTTGAATACATATTCAACAACACTATCAAAGCTGAGAGGCCTCCAATTTGTCATTGCCCCCCTCCCAGTCTCTCAAGCCTCCACACATGGCAGCCATACCAGGACGTTTTGCTCTCTGAATCTGCAAAAAAGTTATTGAGTATCAGAAATATGTAAGGAAATGCTTTTTAAAAGAATGGGCCCTAGAGTATAGGTCCTAATGGGAAAATCTTTGTAGGCTCCAGCTTTAAAATGTAAGGAGGGTCACTCCAAGAAAGGTATTGTTTTTCATTAAATCAGAAGGATTCTGTTGAAACAAAGACCCTGAAGGTTTGATTAAAACCTCTCATTCAAAGTGCACTGAGATCCTACAGTTGGCTGTCCCTTTGGAAACAGCATCATTAATATAGCCCATTTTATTTTAGCAGAAAATTTTAAAGTGACAAGACTAGAGCTCCCCATCCCACACATCCCCAGAGGGAAAGGAGACTTCAGTCAGGGTTTTCCTAACAAGCAGAATGCCTGATGCTTCCTGAGGTTCTGTGAGGATATTTTGCAACCAAAGATTAGCTGTAAGCATTCCTGTGACATTGCAAGATTTTTTTTGGTAACTTTTACTATTTCAAGTTTCCATAGGGCTAAAATTTCAAAACCTGAATCTAGTTTTCTTCATCTGAGTTTTATCCTTATTTATGTACTTGTTCTTAAGTGTAGTCAAATATAATGCCAAAAGTTCAATGGTCTAAGCATTACCAGCTACAAGGTGGAATATGCATTTCGTTTGTTTTTCCATAACCTGGGATAGGAAAACATGAGAGTTTTCATTTATAATCACACATCCCCCAGTGTATTGTTGCATGGAATAATACTATTATGTCAGACCCTGATCCTCCTCCATCCCCAGCTTTCTGCACAGCATCTTTTCCCCAAGAAGGAGAGCACAATGAGTAAATTTTTCTTCCTTGTTGGTTGTCTAACCTCCCTCTCATCTTGTTTTCCAAAGAGGTTATTTGAACTAGCAAGTGAAAACATTAGGCTTTGGATGAAATTGACCTAAATAGTTCAAATCCATTCCTCTGCAATGAGGATACCAATATCCACTTAGGGCTGTGTGAGACTGAATGAGGGCTGGATTAGGTGCATTACAGAGCCTGGCCTGAAGAAGAGCTTAATGAATGCTTGTTAACTATAGAACTATTTCCCTCACATACTAGTGATAGTTGGATTCAGTTGCTTTCCTGTTCTTTGTTCTTTCTATGGGAAAAATTGACTGTTAGAAATTTCTTCTGCAATTTTCATAGAGATAAAATTCAGCTAACATCAAACTCATCATTTTAAAATTCGGTGGTTTTAGTATATTCACAGTATTGTGCAACCATAACCACTAATTCCAATGTTTTCATCACTCCAAAGAGAACACTTACACACATTAAGCCATCACACCCAAATATTCCTTTCCCTCTGTTTCCTGGAAATGACTAATCTGCTTTCTATCTGCTTGCCTATTTTAGACATTTCATGTCCTATGTGACCTTTTGTGTCTGTTTCTTTAAACAGAATAGTACTTCAAAGTGAACCCATACATTATCAGAATTCAATTCATTTTTATGCTTAAATATTATTCCATTGTACACATATTCTATATTGTTTTCCATTTGTCATTTGGACATTTTCAAGTCTTAAGTGTAATAAACGATGAACACTCACATGCAAACTTTTGTGTAAACATATGTTTTCAATTCTTATCATTAAGAATTTGTTTCCCACTATCACATGCTGACTAGTAGGGATTATTGTAATTGCTTAAAACAGACATTCAGAGTTGTGGGCATGTATTAAATTTCTGTGACTTCATTCAGTGGCTTTTACTCCAGACTAGGTTTAGTTGAATAGAAAGATGAATTGCTTTTGGTTTGAGCCCTTCCCTCCTTTGGGAAGACAAGCTACCAGCAAATACACTGCCACGCTCTTGACCAGTACATTTAGGCAAACACCAACTCGATCAAGATTTGATTTTATTTATATGTGTGCATGTGCGTGTGTGCTGTACGAATGTGTGCATGTGTGTACACTTGCCCGTGTAGGCACATGTGGAGGCCAGAAGTTGACACCATGTCTTCCTCAGTCTCTTCCTCATCTTACTTTTTTGAAACACGGTCTCTCACTGAACCTGGAGTTTGCCAGTTCATCTAGACTAGATAGCCAGAGAGCCCCCAACATCTACCTGTCACCTCCCCACAGCAGTGGGCCTACAGAGGCCACCCCAAGACTTGGCATTTACTGAGCACTGGTCATCCAACCTCAGTTCCTTATGCTTGCATGGTAGGGACTTTACCAACTGAGCCCCACTTTTTTATTTTTATAGTAATTATATATAGCTACATATGATATGCACAAATCATACATATGCTCCAAGTGAAATGTTTTTCTAGTGCAACGTAAGAGCTGGTCCCGGGCAGACTTGCTAGGGGTTTTGTATGTGAAGATGATCCCCTTCCCTGCATCTTGGCCCTTTTTGAACTCTTCAGCCCCTGTCTTTCCCATGCTCCACACTCAGAATCTGATACTATCTTAAGAGTGTGTTTGGTACCCATCATTTTGAGGAAATTTATACAATTAAATCATTCATCTAGTGAATTAACAATGTGCTTTCCTTCTCAGAAATGGCTCTACATATGGGGAGGACAGGGAGTAAGAACAATGATTACTGATTGGGGTTTTACTAAGCAAGGAGGTATGTGTATCCTGAACTTACCGGTGCTGGTAGTTTCTCTTGAGAGGTGACTGCACAGTTTGCTTTCATGTGCACCATCTCGTGTTTTCAGCTCTTTCCCCATTTTTGTGAGACTTCTGTCATTTCAGTCATGAAGGTTATGTGCTTAGCATGGTTCATACTATTTTAAACTTGTCTAAGCGTTTTCTCCATCAGAGTATGAGCACCAAACACCCAAGCTTCCCTCCTCCCAAGAGGGTTAATAAGAGGCTTAACACGCGCCTTGTCTGATGTCATGTCCCCATACACAGGCTTCCTGCTTTGACATCTGAGACACCTGGCCTCCAGTCTTAGCTGACTTTGAAAAGTTGTTTTACCCCTCTAAGTTTCAGCTTCCTCAGCTCTACAGCAACAATAATAATAACAACAATCAACCTTCCAGATTGTTATAAGAATTAGAGATTAAAGCAACTGGCAAAGTCTGTGTCACTTAATTGGTGTTCGGTAGATAGAACGTATTGAAGTTGCTTATAGTGAGGAAAACCAGATGCAGATTTCCAAGACTCTACCCATCCACATGACAGGTAGACCTTTCCTAAGAACAGCTCCTCACCCAGGGGCCCCCAAGCAGCTGCCTCTGTCTGTTCATCTCACTCAATGGATTCAACTCCAGACTGGGTTGAGCGGAACTAAAAACAAGTTTGAGGACCGCTGCAAAACCATGTTGAAGAGACAAGAAACTCACTTCAAAGTCCTGCTGCAACCTCAGTAAGCTAGTTCCAATTCTGTCATTTGCTAGATAAAAGATTCCATGGAAGAAATTTAAACTCTGTGAAGTTCAGGGTTTTTTTCCTGGAAGATGAAAGCGTCCCAGCGTTCACAAACATGCTTTGGGGTGCAAAGGCGAAATGTCCCTTGTTAATGATGGCCACAAAGACAGCCCTGAAACTTAGTGGAAAGATTGTTATCATCATCGTGGAGAGACTGACTAGTTGAGTCAGAGTGCGGAAACAAAGCCTCGGCATAAACTGCAGTGTGGGGCAGACAACGAAGAGGAAAATGCCAGGAGCAGACTGTATTTCATGAGAATGTTTGAAAATCCTCATGAAAAACACAATCACAGCAAAGCCACTGATGTCATGTGGACTAAGTGACATGAGAAGCGTCTCCCTCCCTAGGTTCCGTGACTAGCAAGTCCTGGGCATTTTTTTCTTTTCCTTTTCCCTCAGGAGAACGGACCCCAAAAATCTCTTTGTAAATTTCTCTGCTTCTAAATAAATGTGTGAATCTTACCATGAGGAAATCTCAGGCGTTAACCATTGGTAGGAAAGATTATCTTGGGGAAAGAGGTGATTGGAGTCATACAATGGGTATTGTTAAATGTATTTGGAGCCCACAGAGTGCAGGAGCTTCACAAATACAAGCCGGCATTGTTTCCCCGGGTGTACGGCCCCCCACGTGCCATGCTGTTGACAGATGCACATTTCACAGCACTACGTGAATGGCATAAGAAGAAACAAAACCATCAAAAAGATATAGAGTTCTTTTCCAATGAGTGCATTTTCCATATAAAGACTATTAAAGTGACATTATAGAAGACTTAGAAAATAGAACACAGAAATCACCTAGACTCATTCTACTCAATAACTTCTGTTAAAATGTTGGTATGTTTCCTTCTACTGAGTTTCGCCTGATATGCTCTGTTTTCGCTGAGACTTTTTTCATTGAACATTACGTCTAACATTCATATGATTCTTTTTTGAAATTAAAAGTAATTTTTTGATAAATGCCTGCAGTTCCAGGCTTTGTGGGGCAGGGTTGAAGTTTCTCTCATTCGAATGACTTTCAACTTGATGTGTTGCTCCTTAAAGCAAGTAATAAGGAAAATTTAATATTTCAACATATAGAGTTGTTCGTATTATACTCCCAAACCACCTCTTTTTTCCAATACTTAATCCCCGAGGACTTCAAGGAGCGTAAGTATGAGAGGCAGCAGCAAACTGGCTTGGTTTCCAGGCAGAGAATTCTGGTGCTGGATTCAGATATTTTTGTGAGCAAATAAAAGCTCCAGAGACTTTGTAGCTTAGTGAATAAAGGATTGGCCTCCAACCAAACCCAACTAAATGAATTTGGTGGTCTCAACTGAGTTTCCAGCAAGTTTTAGCCTGCGTTACAAATTCATCATGCACAATTATGTGCAATTTGGCACAATTTCCAGTCCCTGTTTAGGAGAGGCCCTCTGTTTAGGGCTAAAGGGAAGCATAAAAGACTTCTTGTGCCTGAAGTGAACAGTTCTGCTGGGTCAAGGTTGCATTACATATGGGAAAAGATGAGCTGGAAGAATTGTCAAGCGCAAGGAATCCAGGGCTGCTTGGGCACGCATGCGCTGTGTTTTCCAGTTCGCTTTTCGCTCTAAGACGGCAATTTCAGCACAAATGGGCACAGCGTTTCTCTGCTAAAGTGAATGAAGATGCATTAAGATCTATGGAAAGTTTTCACTCATCTAACCCAGACCCTAAAGAAGGCTGTAGAATCATTTTAAACGTCATCAGGTGCAAAAATCTCAGACCTGATGAGGTGCCTAATATGTTGAAACAAATATCTTATGAATCTCTTGAAATCTTAAGTATGTCCAGTATTGCATTAATGCACAGTAATTGCTTGATTCAATATAGGCCAACTCAGGGAATAAAAATTGTAACAACGTTTCCTTTCCGTGGCCCACTCCTCTTAATGTTTCATGTATTCAACTTGGATGTGTTTTAATTAGTTAGAAGGATGTTTGCCAAACAGCAAAATGATCTTTGCTTCGTAGTCAAGTTTTTAAGAAATTGGCATTTTGCTGGTAGCTTACTGTCTGTTAGACTAGTAGATTCCTAGACATACTGTCATACTTTAGTATTCCAAAAGAAAGGCCACCTTGTGTCAATACTAAAAACTGAAGGCCATCTTGTGTCATTCATTGCTTAATTTGGGGAGAAAGTTAAAATTAACCTGGTGTAGTATCAGTTAATAAGGCACCATTTCCTACCCTGAGTGAAACCTAAACCTGTGCCGAAGTTTATCAAAATACTGAAACTAGAGTTCCTTGGTAGTTAGACATAACCAAAAATAGCTTCTGGTTATTGCATCATCGATAGTCAATATTTAAATAATGGGAAACAACAAACTGCTAATTGTTATGATAAAGAAATCCAATCAAGCAGCCACAGTACAGTGACTCTGGCATACTGTTGGTATTTCCACTCCTTTTCCAAGGTCTGGAATGGATGTGAAACCTCTCATCCTTTAATTAAGAATAAATGGACTCAGGGACTGGACAGATAGCTCTATGTTTAGGAGTGCTGACTGCTCTTGCAGAGGACTTAGAATGGGTTCCCAGCACCCACATGGAAGCTGACATCCATCAGTAATTCCATTTCCAGGGGATCCAATACTCTCTTCTGGCCCCAAAGGCATTGCAGAACATGGGTGCACTTACATGTCCGCAAAATACTCAATACACATAAAAAAAATAATTAATTACAAAATAAAATGACTCAAACTAACCAAGGGAGTATTAATTGATAATGGAACTTTCCCTGTTCAGTTTCCAAAAATCATTCCAAGGCAGTTGGTTGAATGAAAACCAACCATTTCCTTCTGTAGCCATTTCCTTCTGTAGGAATGCTCAGTCCTTTCTGTAAAGATAAGGTGCTTACGAAAAGACCCCTCTGCTCCCACCAGGTCACACAGCTGGTATCCTGCCACAAATTGTTGGTGATGGCTAATGTGATTCTTCTGGGGTCTTTTGTAAGGAAAAATTCTAAGCTCATATGTGGGCAAACAAGTTTCTTATTTGCCTGCTATAAACGGACCAAAACTTACAAGATTCAGTTAATCCTTTGGTAGGCAGCATGGAAAGAACTTGATCTTGGAGTCGGATGAATGTTCAGTTTCACTCTGCATCTTCTACGCTGTGGGACTTTGGGTTCAATTGCTTAGCTTTTTGTGGTTTGGTTTACTCATTCGTAAAACAGGAATAGATAATTCCTCACATTTTTAGTAAGGAATGCTTATGAGTCACTTAACATAGAACGCAGCCCACAGCTGAAGGTGGTACAAATGGTCCTGACAGTCCAGCTAAGATACCTATGGTCAGTCTATTAGATAGGTAGCAGGTAAAGCAGTTCTTCAGAGCAATGTTTGAGGAGTAAGAAAATCACATCTGACATCTACTCCTTTCTAACATACCCGTAACACTTAACTGCTTTAGTTCATGAGCAGAGGAAAAAATAAAATTTAGGAACAAAGAAATGAAGGGATATGAAAGGCAAAATAAAGATTACAGAGGGTCTTTCAGAAACCACAGATAGAGGAGGAGCAGAATTACGACCACTGGAACCAGAGAGAGAAAGGAACACATTTCCAAGCAAAGTGCTTTAAATATTCTACATAGAGAATAAGTGATGATGCTAACTACAATATCACATTTTAATGCTTAAAAGAAACACTTAGAGGCTAAAATTGAAGAGAAAATATGAATTCAGAGGGAGAGCATGTGTTGGAGACATCTGGGATGCTCTGATGGCCATGTGCCTGCTGGGAAAAGACAGATCCAGAGGTCTAGAGGAGAGCAGGGATGCTCCCAACACACCCAGACAGCTGTGAGGAAAGTCCCCTGGTAGAGGAATACCTTACTCGTCCTCATGTTTACCTTTATGCTGAATGGATAATTCAGACGTAGGGCCACAAATACAAACTTGGGTGGCAATTTAGACTGAAGCGAGTCCATGTCATTAATGTGAGGGAAAAGACAGTAACTCTCTTTCAAATGATATCATTCAATTTATGGTCTTATTTCTCAGAACAATTCAAAGGGGCACGAGTTATCATCAAAACTCATTTCATGAAATATAGCCCAGAAAAATCATAAGCTATTATAAATGGATACCCAAACTAAACACTAGAATTATCAGACACAGAAACCCATGGTCATATTCTATGACACTGAGTACACTATAATAGGGCTCTGATACATGCTCCTGGCACTGAGTACAGGTGTGACCCCAGCAGTTCCTTAATAGCCCTAAATGCTAAGCAACCTAAGTTGCCACCAACAGAAGGCAGATGAGTAAATTGAGATGTAATTCTAATGCCTTCTTTACTTGCTATACGTGAATAACAACATGTCCATATTTGCAGACCCGTTCTTGCTTTAAGCAGTACATGGTTCCAGTACAATGCGATGTCCTAGGCTATAGCACTCAGAATTTTTCTTTGCATTCTGGTTCTCTGTACTTTGAACCTTAGATGAGTATATGCATGATCCATTCTGACCTGGTTTGAAAAATCTTTTTTTATGTTATTTATTTTTGATATAAAGCTCAACATAGCTATCATGCATTCCATCATTATAATAATACTTTATGATTATACATCAAATGTCTGTCTCCTACAGTTGGTATTTTAATAAGGGTTGTGTGCATCTAAAACTTATATCACATTGCAAACTACATATATTGCCAAACCTTAAAAATACACTAGGCACAGGAGGGAGGCTTTTCCTCTTCATGGAATCTTCTATTTTCCACGTTGTTACTCTTAGGTTTACTGAGTATTTTAATTTGCTTTATAAATTTATGTTTGCTAAAGCAGAATAGTATTATTATTTTGATAGATTTTATGTAATTCTTTGAACATGTATTGTTAAACACAAAAGGATAATAAAGTTATATTAAACAGGCTTTTAGAATCATGAATTTCATGCCACTATAAAATTTATCAGTTTTTTATGCCTCAAATTTTGGAAAATGTATTTCACAATCATAAGTAAATGTGGGTATTAGGGTGTGAGAAGGCAAGGCCTACTCCAGTTTAGAATATCTCTCTGGAGCCAGATGCAGTTTTGATGAATCCCAGAACTTACAGGGTAGATATGTTTTATAAATAAAACCAAGTTTCTCCCCCATAAAGGCTTTGAGTTCAGCTCTGATATTGACTTGTGATCATGCACAGCCCATTCTCACCATCAGGCACCACAGCAGGGATAGGGTTCCAAGCAATCTCACAACTCTAGCATTCAATGCATTGTTGACAGTAGGAAATTTTAATTAATGTAAAGCTAGGCTGAGGGAGCAGCTATGTTAAAGAAGGAATCCATTATGACTGATCGAAAGAGAACAATCTGGGAATATAGAGGTACCAAAATAAGGCTTCTTTGTTATAGAACATGTAAAATAAGAGAATACATAAATATTGGCCTGGAAACGGACTTAGAAATGTCAGCTCTCAGATCTGGGTAATGCCAAGAAAAAAAATTACTAAGTGTCATCACTGGGGTTTGTAGGGAGAGAGGAAGCTTGGAGATGAACTAATGAATAATAATCAGATAAATAGCATGCCTCAACCCAGATTCTTTGGAATAACACTGGGCATGTAAATAGCCCTTTGCAGTTGACAATGATGTTTTGTATAACATCTCATTTGATTGCTGTAACCAGTGTATTTTTAGATAAGGAAAAACAGAAATAGAGGGATAAAATCTGACCCTGACCCGAAGCCTTAATAACGGACTTGAATTGAGGTCTTCATACCCGTAGTTGAGGTTCCTTCCATTACCACATAACCAGATCCCCAATCTCATAAGTTTCATTTTCCTGTACTTAACTTGTGTTCACCAACACTGCAAAAGCACATTGTCACCAAGCTCTATCATCAAGGTCTTTGGGTTTGGTTGTTAATTAAAGGCTTGCTCCCATCTGTCATAGGCATAATACAGTATTGAAGGTTTTGGTTACATTTGGGGCTCTCTAAAGTATATGCTTTCTGTATACAAAACCACTTCCTCATTCCACATTGAAATATGGGACCGATCATAATAAAGTTATAGCTGTTATAAAAATAACCCTAAAATAAGACAAAGCAGAAAACTATGAGATCAGATCACCTATGCACTTCTTCACAGTGCTAAAGCTTCAGGTACGTTTAAGAAGATCGCTTCTACAAGGAGAGTGGGGCTGCTGGCCAGGGAGTTCTGTGTCTTCTGAACCTTGCTGCTAGAATTGCTAAAATTTCAGGATTAATTTGGATTATTGCTAGAGTTCTTCCCAATCAACTGTAAATTCAGTAACTTTTACTTGAGTTCCAGTATCCAAAATGTTGGTCATTAATTTCTATATTACAATATGAACTCCGAATTAACTGCCCCAGCTGCCAGTTATTGGGAATTTAGTCTAGGCTGAGCACTGGCCAAAGAGCTTTACATTTTTTCTGTGGGTTTATGTGAAATTTAGCCCAGTACAAACAGGCAAAAATGTAGCATTATGTAATGAAACGATTTAGTCTTGTCTATAAGCTCCCCACCCTGCTGAAAGAATGGGAGTTTATACTTGCTTAAATAGTAGTCTACTCATCTTTCAGGCCTTTCAGATCGTCTCTCCCTTTTTCCTTCACAAGATGGCATCTAAGTGCAGGGTGTTTAGCTCTGTCTGCCCTTGGGGTGACTGAGAGATTAGAATCTGTAAGCTCTTGGGCCTTTACTATACTCTTTCAGAATGACATACTCTATATTCTGCCTTGGTATAGTCAAAGGCACTCTTCTAGACCCTAGTAAGAATTTGGAACTCTAAATTCATTCAGCACCCTACCAATTCTATCACCTAATTGTACCATACCAGAGGTCTTACTCGTGGACTTTGCCAGTGGTTCTCCACCTTGGTTATACCTTTCCATCACCCATGGAAACTTTAATTATAGATAATCAATCCATTCAAGGAGACTCAGGTTTAATTGGAATTTGATATAACCTAATACAGGGCTTTTAAATGGCTCTTCCTATCCAAGTTCTGTTCTGGAGTACTGACCTTTGTTATCACCTTCATTTTTGTGGTAGCATTTACCCTGGTACTTCCTTAGAGCCATCATGAAAGAATTCTACTAGAAACATGGTCTTACTGATAAGGGGATAAGGGACCATATTTAAGTTGATACTTATTTCTCAGAGGAAACCCATTTCGCTTATGAATGGAATTATACTTAGCTCTGCATGGCCCATTAAGGAAAGACAAAGAAAGTTTGCCGTGGCAATGGCCCAGGAGAGTGACCGTACGCAGTAATTATGTACTGTGTTTCTCACAAACTTAGGAGAAAGGATTTTTGAAAGTTTCACAATGAAGAAATGATGTGTGAGAGGAGACAGATATGTCTAACCTTGCTTAAATATTATACAGTGCATACATATATTGAAACATCATGTGGTATCCATTAATATGTCCAATTTTATGTTTGTTATCCATTTGATGAAAAAAATTAAACAACACAAAGGCTCATCCACACACTAGGTATATTAGAATTCAAAAAGAAAACAATGCCAGAAACTTATGAGCCACACCTGTGCATTTTTCTGTTAGTTTTTCCAAGGCTAGATATTCAGTTCCTTGGGAATTATCTCCCTTAGGCATATGGAGTTGGCACAGAAACATTACTGACAGTTTTGGGGAGCACTGGTGGCAAATTCTGGATACTTATCAATACTTCTGTCCAAGGAAAATAAAGCTATCACCCTAGGTCACCAGGCTCCCATCACCCAGTCAAGAATGTACCAGTTATAAACGGACTCAGTTCACCTCCTGACCAGAGCAAAAATTTTTCTTGGTGTTCTTCACATGTTGTGCCAGCTTGGCATTTCTCTGTCACAGTAGCCTCCGTTAGTTCACATCTCCTAATGCTGCCAAGTTAGGGGAACTAGGCAGTCCTTAATTCTTAGATTATTACCTGAGTTGTTTCTGATAAAGATTTGGTCATGGGCTGGGCATGGTGGCACACGCCTTTAGTCCCAGCACTTGGGAGGAAGACGCAGGCAGATCTCTGAGTTTGAGGCCAGCCTGGTCTACATAGTGAGTTCCAGGACAGCTGAGGCTATAGGGAGACCCTGCTTCAAAAAGACCAAAAAAAAAAAAAAAAAAAAAAAAGATTTGGTTGTGGACTAATTACTATTTTTCTGTTACCTTAAGGAGACAAAAATATAGAAATGCATAAAAGTACATCATTGTGCCTGATTTATGTTGGCAAATGTAAGTTTATTTGACATTCGCTATACGTAAACTAAAATGTACTAATTATACAACACGTTTAGTGTGACTTCCGTTTGCTCTTCTAGGAGCAATATTCTGCAAAGTCTTCCCTGGCTGTGAAGCTTTTCCCTTATTTCCCAAAATGAAATGACCATAAATAGAATTTAAAGAAATCTCTTCTTATTGTCAGAGCTTGTATGATTGATTGGTTAAAATATTTTAATGACATATAGAATGACATAACATTCTAATAGAAAAGATATGAACACAAATATATGCAATCTCAGTTTGAAAAACTATGGCAAGAACTATAAAAAAAGCTATTGGTGGGCCTGGAGATCTCTCAGGCTCAGTGGTTAAGAACACTGATTGTTCTTGCAGAAGAACCCGGTTCGAATCCCAGCACCCACATGGCAGCTAACAACTGTCTGTAACTCCAGTTCCAGGGGATCCAACAGCCTCTTCTGTCCTCCGCAGGTATTGCACAACATGGGTGCACTTACCTATGCACAGGCAATACACACATACACAGAAAATAAAAATAAATTTAAATTAAAAAAGAAAGCTATTGGTAATAACAGTGGAAGTTACTGGTGACAAGGGGTGGGGCTAGGGAAGGGATAAATCTGAAGCCTTTAGGTAAAGAAATGAACAAAGAGAATCCACCAGAGGAGACTGGAGAGGAGGGGACAGGATTGGAGGAAACACACCTTTGCCTCAGCACAGAAAGTAGATGTAACAGAAATAAGCCTTGATCCTCAAGTTTGTTATTGAGACTTTTACCACAGATTCACCATTTGTTACTTACCAATGCAAGGATGTTTACAGATAATTATTTAAAATGAAATGAATTTATTTCTGTCTTTATTTATGCTTGTGGCTTAACAAATATCATAGAAATTTCATTTGGGGATTTTGATTCTTTTCTATTAGCATATATTCATTGTATAATGTAATGAGTTTTATGATATTTTCAAACATATATCTTGTACTTCGGTCATATTTACTCTCCCACTACCCTCCCTTGGCCTCCTCTCTTTCCCCACTTTGATCTCTTCCTCTTCCCAAATAGCCTCCCTGCTATATTTATGTCACATATTCTGCCTGAGAGAGAAAATGTGGTATTTCTCTTTCTGGGTCTGCCTTATTTCACTTAACATGATGATCTTCAGTTCTATCTGTTTTCCTAAAAATGGTTGACCAAAACTCTATTGCTTGTATGTACAACATGGTCTTTAGCCATTTAATAACTAATGGGTATATCTAGGTTGATTCTATAATCTGGCTATTTGTGAATAGTGTCACAATAAACATGTATGTGAAGGGATTCTGTGGTATGCCGTTTGATTTCTTTGGATACATACTTGGAGTGCTTTAGCGGGGTCCCGTAATGGTTCTGGTTTTAATTTGTTGAGAAACTTCCATACTGATTCCCCTGACCTGACACCACCACTTGTTTGGTCTCTTTTTTTTTTTTTTTTTTTTTTTTTTTTTTTTAGTCTTTTTGAGACGGGGTCTCCTTGTAGCCCCAGCTGTCCTGGAACTCACTATGTAGATCAGGCTGGTCTTGAACTCACAGAGATCCACCTGCCTCTGCCTCCCAAGTGCTGAGATTAAAGGCGTGTGCCACCACACCCGGCCCGTTTGATCTCTTTTTGATAGGGATAGTGGGGTGAGATGTGCTTGATTTACATAGAAGTTTCATTTTGACACAAGAATACAAACAGTTTATGGAGATAAATCCTCATAATTCTCACATAGACTTTTGTTCAATTAAAAAAAATTCAAATATAGATCAAAAAGTATGAGACCTTGATTGAGACCATGGGCTCTAAAACTAGATTATATTGTTTCAAATCCTCTCATTAATTACTAGCTTATGAACTTGATCAAGTTACTTCACTTCTCTCCAAGATTCTAACCTGTGAAACAAAGACAGTAATCATAATTGTGACTAACCCTTAGATTACTGTGAAACAATGTGACTTAGTACATTTCACACACACACACTATCAGACACCTGAGTGTCTGGCTATACCAGGCACTCGGTAAATATTTAATTTTACTTCCGTGAGTCTTTTCTAGTAGCGGAACAACTATTGCTGTGAAGATTTTCAGGTCTCTGTCTTATTAAATAGAAATGGCGTAAAGCCTTGAATTACTCTTTTGCATTCTTTCTTTGTTTTTGTTTGTGAAACAGTCTCGCTTTATAGCTTAGAGTGGTCCCAAGCTTGTATTCCTCCTGATCCTGCCTCCTGCTGGGATTACAGGCTTGTGCCATCTTGCCAATTTCTGGTTGGCATTCATTAATACATTGTGAATATGGGAGTTTCTATGTCTAAATTCATCAGGTAGGAGACTAAGTTTGGGTGACAGTATAAGGTAAGGAGTTGTGATTATCTTTACAAAGCTGTTTGGAAAGTCCTGATGTTCATGGACAATAGAGTCACAGAATTCATCCTTTTTCTTGATAAAGGTGAACCAGGTGCTCCTCAGCCCCCTAGAGGCTGTTGCAGAGCCACTGTCAGTGTCTTGGTCTTAGTCTTCACTCAGGTCATGATGATAGAATCTTACTCCTATCATACTCCTCTCTGGCAGAAAGTACCTTTCTCCTTCCTGTCCCTCCTCTTCTTAGGACAAGAGTGGAGAGAGATGAGAGAAGACAAAAAGCTTGATTTTCTTTCCTTCATTGGCATTTCTGTAATATCTGTATAAATCCACTGAATTTTAAAAGGAATCTTCTAATTACCTTACATAGTAATTCTGCTTTTGGCCTAGGCAATGAACCTTTAAATTAGAATCCGAGGACTGCTATCTGAGTACCAACGGAAAGGGCGTGTTTGAGGCTCAGGTATCTGGCACATGGTAAGCTGGTAGCTGTTGTGAAGTATTTTTTCAATGTATAATGAAAATGAACAAGTAAAGGCCCTAAACAAAGAAATCTTTTGGCTTTATAACCAGAACAGATATAAAATTGAAGCTTTTGAAACTTTTTGAAATTTATATTGTTTTATCTAAAGATGGATGACATCAATATAACAATATAAACTACTTATATACATTGACAATTTTCCTGTCTTGTGTCACATTAAAACAAGTATGACCAACAAGGAAAAATATGCCCTTCTTATGTGATACTAGAGTAGATCCCAATTATCCCCCAGGTAATACCCATTTCTCACATCAATTCTTGTTCAGAACAAACCTGCCCCCCCTTCTCTACTTTAGCTCTGTATTCTGTACATTAATTTCAGTGTATTTACGTTTTATTTTTAATTGGCAAATAATTGTATGCTGTGATGTTATGATATGTTCAAATTGTGTAATGAGAACATCTGGATAATTAGCATTTCTGTCTCCTTAAATATTTATCTTCAGTGAAATAGTCAAAACTCCTCACACTTATTCTGAAATATGCTATTACAGCTCTTGTACTTGAAGTCCTTTACTTCCTCTTCCTAATTATCCTCTGACTACTCCCATATTCAGAATCTTTTTTCTATCACAAAGGTCAGTAAGATCATGGCAGAGTTAGGGGTAAAAATAATTGATGGAACAACATCTATCCTTGAGACGAGATTGGGAGTCATGGTAAAGAATTAGCTTTGGATTTGATTTGATTGAGAACATAGAGAAGCAAAACTTAAGCGGGCTGTCGGGAGCTTGAGGGTGCGTCTGAACAATGCTTCCAGACTTGTTGTTGTTAAGAAAAGGGTAATGTAATGTTTTTGGAATGAAGACCGTAGACACTGAGGCAGTAGGCTTCACAGTGTTAACCAAAAAGTGAAATAATGCAAGCTAGGGACTGGAGAGAAGACTTAGTGATTAAGATTGCTTGCTGTTCTTGCTGAGGGGCTGAGTTGGGATCCCAGCACCCGCATCAGGTGGCTCACGACCAACTACAACTCCAGTTCCAGAATATCTGATTCTTTCTTCTGGCCTGTGCAGACAGACAGACAGACATAGACAGACATACACATAAATTTTTAAAAAATTTAAACAATGGAAGCTCTTGTTTACACTGAACTCCTGGGGTAGGACCCATCAGACCTGTCCAAACCAAATGGAGTCACTCCTGGTGCTCACTGCCAGGTTATCAACTTGGAACTTTAAAGAAGCAGATGGATCCTTTGACAGGTCAGTGCTTCTTGAAAGCAGGAGAGTCCAGTCTACCTGAGTCAGCTAGTCAGGAAGTTTGCTGACAGTTACATAGAGGTGACCTGCTAGCGTCACAGTAGACAGGCAGTTTTTGCCAGTGGTCTTGTCGCTTGCCCCCACCTCACAAAGCCCATGTGCCCACCACTGCCCATTGGGATCTCTGATTCTAGCTCCTACAATGGAGGCTGCCCAGACTCAAGAATTACAAATGAAAACCATGTTTATGGGTAACTGATTTCTTATGACTTTGTTTGTTGACAATGGAGGTGAGTTTTGAAGAAGCAGTAATTACCTGTAGTGGGAAAAGGGAGCTGATGGGTTTGTGAGAGAAGCTCCCAGAAAAGCCGGAAAAGGGAAATTGACTTTATATCGGACAAGAAGATAAGAACGCAGAAAAGGATAAAAAACTGAAGGCAAGACAAGGCTTGACTTGTGGTCATGGAAGGAAGGTTTGAAGGCCGGATGACCACACGACGTGCAACTGTGAGGGAGGAAGTTAGGGAATGAGCGGCAGCTCCCATTCTTGCGTTCTTGGTCCATTTCCTTCACTCTATGGCCCCTTTAGGGGTTAAGGGCTTTCAGTAAAGTCTTATTTTTCCATTCTGTGGGCATGAGAAATACAGCAGGTACTGGATGGGACAGCGGAACTCTGGAAGTGCCCAGGGGCTTTTAACTAAGAACTGCCGACCCCTTTCCTGCTTCCCTTCTCTCTCTCTTTATTCTCGCCGTCTTCTTTCCCTTCTCTGTTACTTCTTCGACTGTTCTAAGATGTCTCGCTGTTTCTTTCAAGCACCTTTTCCTCTAGTTATTCAGTTCATAAGCTTTCTGTTTTATTTAAATCGATTAAGAAGATAAACTTAGAAGAAACTTGTTAAATGAGGAATCGGAAGGTCTAGAATAAATGCAAAATTGGTAAACTGGAAGTTACAAATGGACTGAAGCAGTGGAAACAGGATGCGGTAGAGGCTGAAATAAACCGGTGGAGGAGATGGGGAGCGATGGAACCGAGAGTTACACTTTAAATGGATAGTATAACGCGACGTGGCTTTGTGTTCCTTCTCTCTCTTCCCCCACCAATAACGGAGGTAATTATTTTTAAGTTATAAATAATTTTCTGCTTGTTGATTTTACTTTCCTGGCCATGCCATCTGGGAGAAGAACATAAAAAGCAGCTCCCTGCATACGGAACTAAGAGCAGTTTAATGAAAAACCCAAGGAGGGAAGAAAGCGCACTTTTTTCATAAATAAACTTCTAAATGACCCAGTCAGTCGGGAGAGTTCACATTTTATATATTAGAACTTGGAGCTGTGTGTGTGTGTGTGTGTGTGTGTGTGTGTGTGTGTGTGTGTGTGCGTGGGTGTGGGTGTGGGTGTGTGTAACATTCTCATGTTTTTCTCATTAGGGTTGAATTCACCTCTGTTTTCTCCTCATCTCAGTCTTATTTACTTCAGTCCATTGGGTGATTACAAGCCGAAGAACAGTGGCAGCATGAGCTAGGCCGCTGGGGAGGAAGGGAGCAACAGCCATCGATGTCCTGACTAGGCTTAAACGAAAGCTTATGTGAGGAACCTGGCTCCTCGAGGCCACCTTCTTTGTCCCGCATAGTGTACTTATTGGGTCTTTGCACTGGCCCGTTGTTCTTCTGGATGTGGTCATGCAAATGAATGCACGTCAGTGGTGGCACTAACATGGGAGACCTGCTGGGTTCATGGGATTGACTAAAACAAGGAGACTGAGCACAGAGCTTTAAGTGGTTAAATACTCAGCCTGGGTTTGACTATCCAGCCCAAAGAAAATTAGAATTTCTTCATATAATTGACTCTAAAAATTGAAAATGATAGAGAGGGAGTTTTTATTCTAATTTCTTTCTCGTTCATATTTTTCCTCAAGTTTAAAGATTAACTTTATTCCTGCTATTAAGAAAAATCAATAACTCATAACATTTTTTAAGGTGAAATACTAGCATCAATGGCCACCACATATTGAGGTCTACTTTGTAGCAGGCACTGTTTGGACTTTGGTCTTTCCATTTTTAAGGAACTCTTTAAGGGAGATATTACTAATCCTGATTTCTAAAGAACAAAGTCAAAACTTGGAAAAGTCAAGGTTCTTTCCTGTATTCACACGCTTCCTCGAGTAGGGGCTCCAATCCAGGGTATTCTGGGCCCTCCATGTTACTCTCTCTCTCTCTCTCTCTCTCTCTCTCTCTCTCTCTCTCCTTGGTGTATGCCATTCTGCATGGCTAGGTAACTTGGAAGATTAGAGAAACTATTCTTTTTACAGAGGATGAGAAGCTTCTTTTAATGAGTGTATATGGAAGTCCGATATTTACATTTAATGGAATGTCATAATATCATTCGTTGGATCAGTGAAAAAAAGGAAAAGAAAACTAAACCCACTTAAAATACTGAACGTTGCATGTTAAAGTATTACTCAACAGTTAAAAAGATTGAAGTTATGTCATTTCTAGTGAGAAAAACTGGAACTGAACAGCATCGTGTGAAACAAAATAAGCCAGACAGAGAAAGACACGAATTGCATGTCTTCTTTCATATGTGTATTTATTTTTAAAAAATTGAAGGAAGACTTTCAAGGAAGGGACTAGGACCAGGGAAGGGTTTGCAATGAAAGGCAGGGGAGGGCAGAAGAGAAGGTGGCCATGAGCAATCCCACAACATATGCATATATGTAAATGTTGCAGTGACACTCACAGATTTGTACAATTAATATGTGTTAATATTCTAAAAGCAAACAAAAACAAAGCACTGTGCATCACTGAAAACATATTTTGAGCAAAGAAGAGAAAATTGGACTTTGACACCCTTAACATGTTCCTGGTAAATTATATTATCATAAGGAAGGGTCATTTTAAAGCCAACAATTATAGGGGGAAAACAAACAAACAAACACCAATCTTTGTAGCTCTCACTTAGAGTGGTCTACGCGTTTCCCTTTGCCTTTCCCTAACCTATAAAATGCCATTTCTCAAGAGCTAAGTGAACTATTTTCTTCTACATCTCAGCTTCTTTTCTTACAACTTTTTCCACACAAAAGCAATAAATTACACTCATGAAATAATAGTGCAGATTCATTATCACCACAGCTAAAGCAGAATTCAGACAGAATCCAAGTCACTCGCTGTTCCTTCAAAGCATGTAAGAAAATGACCACCCTTTAAAACTAAACACTTGTCCTGACTAGAAGTGTGCTTTCTAGACTGGCAAATACAAAACAGTGTCTCAAATTCAAAGATGGATGGAGTCCATTGGAAGATGAGGAAGGCTTTCTCCTTTTGTGAACTTCAGCATCACAAATACCAGCTGCTGAGCACATAGCTACATCTTATAGACTTGCCACGTGGAATTTTTGAAGTCAGAATTGTTCACAAATTTTAACTTTGTCAGAATATTACCAAGAGAGGTGATTCTAAAATACATATCTAAATTTAGCCAGTTTGTCATATAACTGTGGTAAAGTGATTTAAAAAAAAATAATGAGTCCTGGTTGGGACTGGGGAAGAGTCGGAGGAGTTTTGAACCTCCTCAATCACATTGAATCTTACTGTAGAGCAAGAATTAAAACATATGTCCAAAAAAACAGAGGAGCCATAAAATCCACAACCCATTTAGGGATCTGTTAATGGCAGGAAGGAGATCAGGCCTTCAGGATCTGTGTCGAATGTATGTAAGATTGAATTGTTGACTACATTGCAGTAAACTTCTGTAGTTTCCTTGAAAGTATCTTTCTGCTCTGCCGAATACCTCCTGAAAAGAGATTTCCACTACAAATGTTCTCAGTGATAATGAATAGTGCTCATGGTAACAGATTTGCAAGGCCAGGGCCTCCTTATAGAACACACTTCCAAAAGGTTGTCACGGGCTGAATAACAGACATGTTTCTTTTTAAAAGCCCTCAAAGAGAGCAACAGAAGTTCTTTGAGACAGAACGTTACATGCTGGAGCATGACAGGCAGTAGCTTGAAATCTTGAGTTCTAACCTTCCACATTTTCTCCAGTGACCTTTTTGGTAATTACTTAAATGAATTGGGATTAACTTTCCTAATCTCTTAATCCTAAATTATAGGGTAGGAGGGTTTGTGGTGGGGGAAAGGAAAAAAATTTAGTTCGTCAATGTAGTGGGCATTTTTAAATATTAAAAACGGTCTGTTTTCCTGCTCTTCTTGTATCTAGCACTTAAAGCACTTGTATCTAGTGCTTAAAGCAGCTTCCTGTTGATGTCACTTTCATCTACAGAAAGGAAGGGAGGGAGGGAAGATGTGAACACCTAGGGTGAAGGCTCCTTTCCTTTCAGTACATGACTAAAGCCTTGAAATTCTCAAGTTAATGTGCAAAGGCAGGCTTGAGATAAATATTTCTCCTATCAGCTAGCTGACCACAGAGACGAGCCCAGCCAGCCCAGACTAAAACTGTCCAAGTAGACCCAAGAATCATAAGATTTTTAAGGTGAAGCTTATTTCTAGCCATTCTAGCTAAGACCATTTGTTATTGAGTAATAGGTAACACATGTGAGACTTCTGAGTCGTGGACCTGTCTTGGTTGACTGTCCCACTTGAGAAAAGTTATATTCCCATTCAATGAAATATTTGACCCAGCAAGACTACATGAAACTAAAAGACTCTTCCCTGCCCAGAGGTGACAAGTATAGAGTAGATTTTGTTCCCACTAGAAGGAGCTTGGCTTCTGTTCTAGTTCACTTTTAATTGCTGTGACACACTCTGACCAATACCAACTTGGGGAAGAAAGGGTTTCTTTGGTTTACATCTCCCAGATTACAGTTCATCACTGAGGGAAACTCAGGGCAGGAACCTGGAGGCAGGAACCAAAGCAGACTTTGTCCCCTGGCCTGTGCTCAACCTGCTTTCTTATATAGTACAGGCCCACCTGCCCAGGGGTATCACCGTCCACAGTGGCCTGGGCCCTGCCACAGCACTCAACAAACAAGAAAATGCCCCTCAGACATGGCCACACGCCAGTCCAATGGAGGCAATTCCCCAATTGAGGCTCCCCCAACCTAGGTGTGTCAAGTTGACCACTAAAGCTATCCAGCACAGCTTCTGATGAGGATGAGTTCAGGTATTGAGAAATAAAGTGACATTCCTATACTTCTGAACATCTTTTCAAGTAAATGGAAAACAGCATTCCTCAAACTTCCCTGTGCATATGAATCACTTGGGGCTGATTAAATGGAGATTTTGATTTCAGAGGTCACATCTCTAGTCCTTGCCCCAGATTCTGCAACTCTCCCAGGGCTGCTGATACCACATTCGTTGTTGTGAAGAACACACTATGGGTAGCAAGTTACAAATGCTTGATACCTGGTCATGGTGAATGATATGCAGTGACTGTCATTAGCATCTTCGTTTCTCAATACCCTTTTTCTCTTCTACCCAGCTTCCCAAGAATTCTTACACAATGAGTTCGAATCCATACACACTCTTACATCCATAAAGAATGAAAAGTTGCAACTCTTGACCCAGGTTCGGTTCGCAGAACCCACATGGTGGCTAAGAACTGTTTGTAACTCCAGTTCTAGGGATCTAATGCTCAGTTTGGGCCTCCTTGGGCACTGCACACATATGTTGTACTTACATACATGCAGGTAAAACAGGCATACACATTTTTTAAAGTGTGGATGGGGGAACCATGTTGCAGTAAATACACATTGCTTGTATTTCTCTGAACACATCAAACTGTGAACCATAAAGTCTGAACATCAGCTTCTCTAGCTATTACTAAGTTACTATCCAAGATGGCTTCCCTACTACATTTCACTGACCCATCGTTACTCCGTACGGTTGGTTTTCATTTCTGCTGTCCCAGTGATGTAAGCTTGTATCTCATCGCCTCTCCCAATGTTTTATTATAAAAATTTTAGTCTTAAATAAAAGTTGATCTCAGATAGTGAAAAAAACAAAAAAGAATGAAAGGTTCTCACTCCTGTAATATCCACGTTCTTCCTTTGGCCCCTGCAACCTAATGAGCAGGATTTAGTCTTAGATGTCAACTTGGTCAAGCAAAATAGTATTTTTTTAAGCCCTCTTCTTCATCTGTCACTATTAACCCCTTCTTGACTCTTAAAGTCTCTCCTTGTTTACTGAGTTCTCTGGACTCTACTTACACATCTCCTGGATCACGTTGGTTCCTTCCTTTCCTTTCTGCTGTCCTTCTTCTCAGCACCTCATAAACATCTTGCTGTGAGCCATTTCTATGTAAATCTTTTATGTTTGCACCTTTACCTCACAGTTTTTCCCAAGCGTTCTTTAAACTCTTACTGCTGTACAAGGCTCCCTGAGAATAGCGAGATTACTGCCATCCCTCTTATCTTCTTAGTGCACAAATTCCAATGGGGACAGATGGCAGATGAAAGTTTGGGCTCGCAGAGGCAGGTAGTCAGCCTAGCAAACGTGATCCTCCAACTTTTCCACCAAAATCCTTCCTCCGGTTTGACTTTCGCCTGCATTTCTTGAACATTTCCCTGGTCCTCCAGTATTATCATCTTTCCAGATTCCCAGATTAGCCTCCAAGATGTAGTGTTGCCAGTTCCCGGATGTTAGGGCAGGGATGATATTGTTCATTCTTTGTTGAAATAAGTCCAGGGTCCCATGTAAAGCAATGAGGGGGCTGATCTTCTATGACTTTAAAAGATTCCCCCTTTTCTGTTAGTCCCTGATTACTTTGAAGAATACAGTGAATTTCTGGCAAGCAAACTGCATGCTTATTTACCTGTAATTTGAAGAATATGCAATAATGAACAGCCAACACTACTCAGCCCTTCCTTTCACAATACCATTTCTATAGGCATTCGAAACGATTTTAGTGATGTTAGCATTAGAAGTAACAGTAACTTTTACTTTCAACAATGAAAAGAATAATTATCCGTACCTAAAACTTCATCCCTCTTTGTAAAAAGCACAAATAGATCTATACTAATTGGGTCAGAGGGACACAAAGGACACTTTTTGCTCCTTGCCCTCCTAGGTCGATTAGTTCCAGGGGACTATGAGCATCTCTCAAAATGTCCTGTAATTGTGGTGGGTCACCTGTCCTCTTGATCAAGGAGGCCAAGGAG
>NW_008348580.1:3301069-3378973 GCF_000622305.1 Nannospalax galili | reverse complement strand
ATATAGAGATTAGAAATGCATGTGAAAACGTCTCAATGTCAATAGGCTTGGAATGAATTTTTCTGTATGAAACTGTGTGTTTTGACAACGCAGTGGAGATCTTTTTTAAATGTTGGAACCTCATTTAATTTTATGTCTTATAGAGTTTATAATGAGTAAAAGATTATATAAGCGTAATAATTCATCTGTAAACCTAGAAATGTACAGCCAATTTTGAAAGAGATGTACCCTAGTTCAGAAAAATGTTATTGAATAGGTTAATGCTGTTGTAATGAAATGCTTCTTTTAATTAAAATTTTTTAAAAAAAGCACAAAATGAATTTCTCAGTCCTCTGTGCACGATGAATTGTGGTTGTGCCTTCTCAAGTAGTACTTGGCTAACATTTCACTTTATGCATGTCACGTTTATAGTTCCAAACTAGCAACACATGGTGCAGGGAGTTCCAGGCAGTTGGTCGGCATGATTTGTTCTAAATGACGTGAGAATGCTGCTTATTCATCCTGGTTTCTAAAGTAGCTCCCCCATCTGCAACCTTTTGATTCTAAGCTACAATGATATTAATAATTTTATGGTAGCATATAAATACCAGTGAGATCAAAAGACACATAATAAAATAGGCATCCAAAAACTGTTAATTCATCATCTTTGTATTACCCTTTGAAATTGGCAGAATATTCTTAGTCTTGTTTCCTCTTTATTGTAGAAATGTTCTTTTAGGATTCACGATCTAACATAGTTGCTTGATAAAGAGTGCCGACAATGTTTTTTTAATATTTTATGTATTATTATTTTATGTGTGTGAATGTATTGTCTGCATATAGGTAAGTGTGCCCATGTTGTGCAATGCCCACAGAGGACAGAAGAGGCTGTCGGATCCCCTGGAACTGGAGTTACGGACAGTTGTGAGTGGCCATGTGGGTGCTGGGATTCGAACCTGGGTCTTCTGTAAGAACAGTCAGTGTTTTTAACTGCTGAGCCATCTCTCCAGTCCACAAAAATGTTGTTTTTAAAAACACTGAAAATGCATGGAAAACAATCACTAGTTCTACCATTTCAAAACAAAGGCAGCAAGATGACAAATTGCTGCATGTTGACCCTTCAATTTGATATGGTTCAGCTTCTGAGCCCTCTGTGATTTCTTAACCACAGTGGTTAGTGGTGGGATAATTGCTGGAATCAGCATAGTTAGGGACTATATCATATTAAAGACTCTGGGATGAGACTCACTTCTCTATTTCAAGATAGTATTTGACCTCTCCAAGATGTGCTATCAAATTTCTGCATGAAGAATTAAACAAATTCTCTCCTTCCTGAGATTCTTGAGTCTACTTATTTAGCAAGTGAACTCTGCAGCCCCTTTAGTGCTTGAGAAAACGTTTACCTGGGCTATTTGCATAGTTTTTCTGGCTGCATTTAAAATAGCTTTTATTCCCTATGTACTTAACTAATAATCTAATTCATTTTCTGTCCTGATAGGAGTGATCATTTCCTTTTGAACTGTACCTTTTGCTGCTTGCAGTGACTGTACTTCTCTGTGATGTTTTAGGATGTGTAAGACTGACTTCCGAAGATGTCTGTCAGTTTGCATTTCTTCTAAACAGTCTTTCTCACTTGCTTTTCAAGTATTGTGAGCTAGATTTCTTTAAAATAATGTTCTTTAGTGTTTTTCTTTGTTTCGTTCAAGCACTAAATTCCTTTCATTATGTAGCCACAGATTTTCTGTGCTTCTCATGGGCAAAAATCAATATCCTTAAGGATTGTTTTATGACTCTGTGTCATAGATCTTATAAATGATGCTGTGGACGTCTGCTTATTGATGGAGAGGTATGCTTAGGAAATATTGATGGGTACAGAAATACGTTTTCTAAATTCAATATATAATGAGACCTTTTTATGTACTTAAGCAAATCATTAAATAATTTATATTTGATATATAATAGTAAATTTATATTTAATATGTAATCAGTGATGGAAAAATCTCTAAGTATAGGCATCAACATATAAATAATGTGTGGTAAAACAGTTTAAATTTGTAAAATATAGAGAATATATAATGCAAACAAATAAATATAATGGTCTGTGTTTCCAAGTTTCCAAGTCTTTCCATTCTTAATAACTTACCATACCTGTTGAAAATAACACTGAAGCCTCCTGTACCATTTACTATGCTTAATTCTCCCACTTCCTCACCAGACAATGGCTCTGAATGTGGCATCAGGAATTCCCATGTGTTTTTTTATTTTTTGTTGCTAAATTTGTAGGTCTCTATAGATTGTACTGTCAGGATATTACATTTTAACTTGTCATCTCAGTGGTATATAACATTACACATGCAATGTCTTTCTGCTGTTTGTATTTTATTTTTGAGATTTACTCTTGCTGGTGCATGTTCTTAATCCAGTTATGCCCACTTCTATATCTTGTTCCCATCATCCCTTTGCCAAAATGTTACCCTAAGTACCATTTAGGAAATTGGGGCATCAACTTATACATCTTCTGTGAGCTGAATGCGGTCATTAGGTATGGAAGTTGGGATACACCTCCCATGGGATTTCCAGGGGACCCCAAGAGTTCATTGGTAGTTTTACTTATGTAACAGCCAGGTATAGGAAGGAAAGGAAGTCCTTGATGTGTGTCTGAATAAAGATGTGAGGGAGAAGTAAAGGTAAGAGTGATTAGCATTTCTAAGTCCTAGGCAGAGAACTTAGAAGCCAGAAGAGAGGATATTTTTAAATGTCCAAATCAAAATCCACTGGACTCTCTTGACTGGCTTACAAGAGCATCCATCTATTGGATTCCTCTTCTCCCCACCCCATCCCCTTGGCCTCTAAGACTGATATCAGGTGATAAACCTGCAATCTTCTCTCAAGCACTTTCATAGCTTTTAGAGTAGCTAGAATCTCACTGTGAGGTCCCTCCCAGATAACTTCTAGAGAGGGATTGAAGAGAATTAGCCATCTTTTAATTTTTAGTTTAAAATAATAGTGGATCTGTCACTCTTGGCTGCAGGTACACTCTTCAGTGTTGAATTTATCTAAGATCATAATGTCTAATGTCTGGGAAGCATCCCTTTTTCTTTAAGTGGAAGTATTTGCAATGTTCAAAAAGGAATAAGTTATACTAAGTTTAAAATGTTGTTTTCCTCTGTTAGATTTGTTAAGGGTACCAGACTCTGTCCCCAATACTCACTGAAAGTAGAATATTGTCTGAAAAGCATTCACCGTCAAAGGGTAGGTCCTCTCTTAGTGTTCACTAATAATCAAATAACAGTCATTGCTTCAACGCCAATCACTTAAGGAAGAAAGCCTTATAGCATGGTGTGCATGGTGTGCACTAAAATGTTCCTTACTGTGGGTCCGAGTGGGAAGAGAAAAATCATAGTTAAGACTATGATTGGTATTGGGTTGATAGAGAAAAACAATGAGAGAAAAGTAAATAGAAGGGGCACAATATGGAAAAAGGGAGAAATGAAAACGTTTTGGCTAAAGATAGAATGAAAAGAAAGAAGCAAAGAAATATTAGATAACTGAAAACATCCCATCTGTCAGGAGCCTGAGACCCGGGGACCCTACAAACCAAGTCAGCCTGTGTTTTCTAAGTCTACCAAGAGGAGAATGGAAAGGAAAGAGCAGGGGAAAAGAAGAGACAAAAGCAGCACAGGACAGAGCCGCCTACTGAGCTGACATCGTGTAGTAAGCACGTGAAACCAAGGGTAGGGTGGGAGTACAGCGTCTCAGTGAAGCCTTACCACACGTCCAGGCAGTATTCTAGGAAGACGTTTTATGCATGTAATTTTCTTCCTTGTGTTTTTCAATTCTTTTGCTTCAAGCTTACTTTTTTGGATACTTAACATAACTACTCCTGTGCAGTATGATGTCATTTAGGTTTGGTTCCTAATCTTCAAAATTTCTGTGTCTGTGTATTATTCATTTTCTACAAGGAGATATTTAAATCTTTAGAAATTATTTTTAATCTGAAAAATCACAAATAAGTTTTTTCTGCTTATACTTGTTTTGTTAATAATTTATGCATGGGCATTTGTATACTCTTTATTTTTTTAATTTTAGATTTATTTGTGCGTGTGGCCAGACTCATGCCATGGTACATGTGTGGAGGTCGGAGGACAGTTGGCGGGAGTCAGCTTTCTCTTCCCTCTATGTGGGTTCTGTCGATCAAACTTAGGCCATCAGGCTTGGGGACAAGTGCCTCTACCTACTGAGCCGTCACCCCTTATTTGTGTGTTCTTAATCTGTGCTTCATGTCGGACAGACCTTTGCTTTGTTCCTTGTTTTTTTGTTTCCTTTCTAACCTTTTTTCATTTTCGGTATTTTTCCTTTTTCCCTTTAGTACTTTAGAAGTTAATTTGAATTCTTGGTGACTGAAATTAAAACTTGACACTTTAATTTGGTTTCATTAAATATAAAATGAATGTTTCCATTCTTCTTAAAATGACACAAAGATCTTAACGGATAATAAAGTGTGTTCCTTTCACTCCTCTTGGTCTCAGTATGTTGCTTGCAAATGGAAATAATGCGACTGAACTCCCAGCTTGGGCCGCCTTGGCCACTTGCCACTGCTGTGTGTGACATCCAGAACAAACTGTTCAGTCCCATATGCCATCTTTTCTTTCCTTCTTTTTACTTTTATATATATAGTTTGTTTGTTTGTTTGTTTGTTTAATTAATAAGTAGAAAAACTTTAGGACTCCATATTGGCAGTGTCAATGTTTACATCAAAAAGTGCCTTCAGTACATTTAAGAAAATATAAATTGGTCTATATATAAAGCCAAATTTCAGTACCGTCTCCAATTCAAAAACTGGTGCTAAATATCATGTATATTTCCAAGTTTGGGTCACATAGTCTCAAGTATGTAAGGAAGCTGTCCACTCAGTTTCCCCTCCTAACAGAAAGGCTGTCCTGCATTCTAATTATTGAAAATATTTTATCCAGACATACTTGAAAGAGTTGCATTGTAGTTATTAGGAATTAACTCCATAATTCTTTTTTAAATTTTTATTTATTATTTTTATTTTATGTGTATGCGTGTATTGCCTGCAGGTAGGTAAGTGCACCCCTGTCACGCAATTCCCTCAGAGGTCAGAAGAGGCTGTCGGATCCTCTGGGACTGGAGTTATGGACAGTTGTTAGCTGCTGTGTAGGTGCTGGGATTCAAGCCCGGGTCTTCTGCAAGAATAGCCAGTGTTCTTAACTGCAGAGCCATCTCTCCAGCCCCATAAACTCCATAATTCTTATGGTTCCTTTCCATAGTATGGATTCTAATGGTAAGGAGTTCATTTGTAATATGGACAGATAAAACTTCATAACAAGCACATTGACAGAAAGAAATGGTTTGAATCATATATTCTCATAAAAATATTAATTTCTGAGATAGTTATTTTTAGTGAGTCCTTCACAAATAGAGGTACAGATGATCATTATATTATTATTAAAATAAAACTGTGGACTGAAATGACAGTTCCATTGACAAAGTTGATAAAGCATGAGGACTAGATTTGACCCTCAGAACCGATGTGAGAAAGTTGAACAATATGGCCTGTGCTTGTAATCCCAGTGCAGAGGGGGAGGCAAGGTTCCCTTCTGATCCTGAGCCTACTTGTCCAGGGTAATGAAAGGACCCTCTCTTAAAGAAAAGTGGTCAGCAACTGAAGACCAACACACCATATTGACCTATGGCCTCCACACACATGTGCATGCATGTACATGTTCACATGTACTTGTTTTTGCACACACATACTAACTGTCCTAAAGAGAAAAACAATTCTAATTATAGTCTGACAGTAGATGATTTTAAGAGTACCTGTATGGAGAAATGACTGAAGGCTCACATGGAGACATAGAGTGCTTCATAGCGATACCCACATCTGATGTGTTCAACTATAGCTTGGCTGCCAGAAATGACTTTTAAAAGCAAATACAAAAGAATATATGCAAAAAGATGAAATAATGAATAAGGGCATGAAAAAGTTTGGGAAAGTTAGAAATTGCATTTCGTGTTAGCCATTAGTTAATTTTCTGCTGCTGTGATAAAATACCATGACCAAAAGCAATCAAAGCAAGAAAGTTTATTTGGACTTACAGCTCCAGCGGAGGAGTGCATCATGTTGGGGAAGGCCTGGCAGCAGACAGCTGGACCGGGACAGTGCGAGATCACATCTTCAAAAGCCAACTTTAAGAAGGAAGAAAAACTGGAATTGGGGCGAGGTTGTGAACTCAAAGCCTGCCCCCAGAGACACACTTTCTCCAGCACAGCTGCACCTCCTAAGCCCCTCCAAAGTCAACCAGCTGGAGGATCAAGCATATGGGGGACATTTCCTATTCAAACCACCACAACCAATATTTGGAAAGCATCTGCCATACATACGATAGTCTGTGTTAATTTGTAGTGCTAAACAAATTTGGTTCTAAATCTCTTAGCAGCTGATACTCCAAAGGGAAGAGAAATATTTATATAATTAAGAGTATCCATGATGTTTTTAAAAATTCTCAAGGCAGTTGTTAGAGCCAGAGCTGGTGCCTGAACATAAGGAAACAGAGGCTTTCAGGCTTCTGGGAACTTGCTCATAATGAACTTGCAACAATGGTGGTAGCATGCACAAGACCCATGCTGACTCAGTCAGACAGAAATGCAGCATAGAACTGGGGAGACAGGCAGCAGACCCCAACCGTAAGCCAAGGAACTATCGCCAACTGATTACTGTCAGGTGAGGGAGAGCTGATCTTCTTTAAGGGAGTGACTCTAGATAGGATGAACAAACTCCAGTGGATGAACTTGCACAGGGGGACATCTAGGTATAAATACTTGACTTAAAGATATATGATATAATGCACGATTTCATTGGGGGCCTATGGGGAGCACGGATAGGGAAAGGGATCTGAGTCTGATTAAGATCTATTATATGAAATGCACAAAAACTCAGTAAAAATATTTTTTAAAGAATTCTCAATGCAGGCATGCTGCTATATCTGGTGCAATGCCCAGGGAGACATCTTTCCTTTGGGCCATTTGAAGCATGGGAACATGGGCCGTGATAATCTCAAGTACTACCCCATTAAATTCTGCCATCAAATGCACAGGTATTTTTAGAGCATGCAGATGGCATGAGAAATCAACAGTCTGTGCTGGTGTGCTCTAAATTGATCTGAATTTGTGAGATTATCCTTCATGCAGCCTGAGCTTAGGTTGTCTTGGTCGCCCTTTGCTTTCAGGCTGTAGTGTAGGTATACACAAGATCCCTTGCCCCATGGTAAGCCTCTGGAGTGAAAGCATGCAGAGTCACATGCTGGAGGAATCAGCTGCCCTGGACTGGCCAACATCCTCCCAGGACTATTGACAAACTCCCAGTAAGAATGCCTTGGGAGTAGTCCCCACCTCCTCCACTCCAACCTCTTTCACAGAAAGGAAAATCAAAACCAAGATATCCACGTTTTCTCAGAATGCAATTTGGGACCCACTATAGCACACAGATAAATACAGAAAATCCCAGAGTCACTCACCATGGAACCCCCCACAACATGTGAAGCTTTGCTAATGGAAGCCTGGACAAGGAAGAGCTCCAAGATAAACAGGGTGGGATAACAGTGTATGCTGAGATACCGGAGGTGCTAATTTGTTTATGGTGGTTAACTCTAGGTTGGTTGTTGGGGTCATCTAAGGAAAATGATTGCTTTGGCTGTGAAATGAAGGGTCTACATGAACTCTTCTTCCTGGCAGTCATGAGTGAGTTTGGTCTCTTGTCGATTCACACCATTGCTATTTAATAACTGCAAACCCCTGCCTTGTGCTTGGGGAGAGGATCTCATTGATTTTGTCTGACCTGAAATGCGGGGCACACTTTTGATACCCTGAGACATCATTACACTTTTTTACCTGGGAGGTACTGTAAATAGAGCCAAGTACACATGGCTGGAGAGGTCATAGATTCTAGAGAAAACCCCATCTCTGTCATATCTCTAGATAGAGGAAATTTCTTTCCATATGTTAAATATGGATCCTTACACTTACAGACAAATGCACCATTCGCCACTAATCAAAGAAGCTTCTTTTTGCAACAGATGGAGGCTGTTGCAAAGTTCCACAACTGGCCACACACAGAGAACACATGTCTTGAGAGATGCCCAAATCTCTAATAGTTTTTAATCTCCTTTTCAATAGGTTTTTATCAGAAGAGCTAGTGAAACTTTTAGGGGGAATTACATTCTTGCTAAAATACTAAGTTTTGTAAAATCATATTGTGCTCACAGTTGAAAATATTGAAAACTGTAAGTACTGGATGAGCTGTTAGAATGCTGTTGTTTCAGGTCTGCTGTTTCAGACAAAAATCATGGATGTGCGGTTATTTTTTTATTAATTCCCAAGATAAATTCGTCTTACTCATTATTTTCATATCATTCATTGCTAACATTTCACTTACTCTTACATGAAAAAAATGGTCCTAGTGAGATATTTCTTCCTTTCAAATATCACTGTTATGATTAATGAAAACTAATTGAGGAGACTCGCAAGGCGAACGAAAAGCGCTGGGACAGGGCTGCGAAAAACTTTCATCATTGCATTTGCTAGAAAGGTTGGCTTGATGGGCCTCTCGGATGGATGCCATCTCCTCAGGAAAGGAGCTGAAATGCCAGTTGTTTTCCTTTATCAAAAGTAAAAAGGTTTTCTTAGAAATATGCTAATTTTTACCCAAATGTGAGCGCCCAAAGGATTTTACTTGTTTCCAGAGACAAAAAGTCATCTTTGCATGGAGAATGTTTGAAAGTTTCCTGTAAAAACAAACAAGCAAGCAAATAAAAAAAATAAATAAATAAAAAAAAAAAACAGACAAAACCTACTGAAAATTCAGATATACAGAACTGAATTGTGGACTTTTCTCATCATAATATTGTCACAGAATTATTATCAGGCTATAACTAATTGCTCTTTCAAAATCAATGTTTAGGATATATTTCTGTCATGAAAAAAGCTATTATCTTTAGTTCTTAAAGTATCTTTTAATTACAAAGAGAATGTGGTTCATCAGATAAGACAGTCTGACAAAACAGATGATTTGGATTCAAAGTCTGAATCTGCCACTTCCTGCCTTGCCTTAGACTACCGGCTTAAACTGAGTCTCAGTTTCTATATTTGCTACAAATATAATTAGTAATATCTGTCTGTGTATCTCACTAGAACCATTTTGTTTATGTAGGTGTAAATGACAGGGTCACAATCAAATATGTAAGACTAATTTATCTTGGGAATTTTTAAAAAAAACCCAGTATCTGTCACTACCTTGCAGTGACTGACATGATCAAAGTGATGTAACAACTACTCTTACTTTGGTGCCTCCTTTGTTTCCTAACTAGAATTCAGGTCTCTGTCAGTCCTGGCCTACAGGTACAGCCGGCAGAGCATATGACCTGAGGGAGGAAGATGCTTTAGCTTTCTCTAGATTTGACTCCTCAATATAGGACAGTATTACTGAGCACTTAACCATATTCCAGACATGCTTCTGTGTGCAAGAGACACATATGCTCTCTCCTCGGGTGCTCAGAGTCTACTTCTAGAAAGGGATTCTGCTTTGAATATTCCATCCAGGATGATTAGTGACTGAGTGAATGAGTGGAACACTAAACTAGGAATCTCTAAAGTTCTCTTCAACTGTAGTCTGTGTACCTAAGATATATATACATATATATATATATGAGATAAAAGTATTGTTATAGATCATAAACGGTATGATTTTTATTATAATTCTAATTCAGATACTTGAAGTGCTATCACTGTTGGATTTCATTTAATTGCCTAGGAATGAATTACTTCCTCTACGTAGTCAGGGGGAGTTCATGGTAAGTTGGTCTTGGTAGAAAGTCAAGGGCCCTAGAATAGCAAAAGTCATCTGAGTTTACTCAGGGCTCATCAAATTTTAGCCATAAGTCCTTTGTCCAAAGAAAGCCCTCAGTTCTGGGCTACTGTAGAGAACTAATTCACTGAAATAATCATCTTGGTCCTATCCTGTCCCCAAGTTCTCCTGTATCTCACATCAGTGAAACTTAGTGAATATATTTGGAGGGATTTGTGGTAAGCATGGAGAATGACTCCTAACATCCATTACACTCCAGGAAACTTTCACCTCTTTGTCTTTGTCTGTCTGGAAACGGGAAGGGCAAAGCCAATTTTCATGGAAGAAGTGTAAGGAGAAGCTAGCTAGGGGCTTCTAGAAACAGCACTTTCTTGCTTTGAAGAGAAACACATGAAAGATAGCTCCCTGTGTTTACAGAACCACACATGAGTTTCCTCCCATTGAGTGGGCTTTTAGTCCAATTAGGCAGCTGTTGATTGCCCCAAGATAAAAGTGCCACTACTGCACCAATGTCATAGGTTGTGTCAGTCATCGCTGTGGTTCTTTGGTCTACAAGCTGGTGTTGGACTATGTAGATTGATGTTGTCCCTTAGCACCTTGCAGAGTGCTCTCCAAAGCTTTAAGAGCCAGCCTTCAGGGGAAGTGGCTTTCAGATCAGTTCCAGCTCCATTGCACCAAATCCTGTGTTCTGTCTTCATTTGGCAGTAGGATGGGGAAATGGACAGCAGACCCCAATCTTAGCTGAAGAAATATTGGCAACTGATTACTGCTCGGTGCAGAAGAGCTGATCTTCCTAAAGCGAGGGACTCTAGACAGGCTGTTTAGACCTCAGTAGATGAACTTGCACTGAGGGACATCTGGGGACACTAACTTGACAAAATAGGCCTTAACACAAATGATGGTATGTATGAATTCCAGTGGGGGGCTATGGGAGGGTGCCAGTGGGGAAGGCCATATAAAGGTGATTAAGATTGATTGAGATGTTCTGTATGAAATACACAAAAATCCAATTAAAAATTAAAAATATGTATTTGCCTATTAAAATATTAAGAAAGCAAAGATAGCCTCCCTCTACTGTTAAAGGCCCAGTTTCCTAGCAGTTATCATATAACTTGAAGGCTAAGTAGGCTTAGACTGAAAACAGCAGCCAATGATAGATGGAGACAGGGAAAAATGAACCTGAGTTTGAGGTGACATAGTAAATCTGTGAAATGCAGCAACCCTGGAGCCTGTGCCACTCTGTTTATTGGTTTAAAAAAGTCACCTGACGTTTCTGCTTCTTTTCTAGTTTGTTTCATCTGCAGAGCTTGTGGGTGACAGGCCACCCTTGTGGGTGACAGGCCTTGTGATAGAAAGTAATGGAGAATTCAATTTGTGGTTATCCTGATTGAGGAAAAACTTCAGCCTGGTATAAGATGATCAGACAAGGTAGCAGATCTTCCAAAGCGCAGCTAGGACATGGAAAAAAATCAAAGAAGAAAATGAGACACAGTTAGATGGAGTGTTGACCAATATCAACTGGCTAGAGGTCACATTGTTTCCGTTCCTGAAGCTCATTTGTAAAGCCCATCTTCCTTGTAAGGGAGCAGAGGTCTCAGAGTTCACTAACAAATGTGCAGTGTTTTTCTTGTTCCATGCTTTAATAGATCCTTTTTCATTCTTCACATAATAATTATTGAATTCAAATACTATCTCTGACATTAGAAATATGAGACCAAATTAAAAAGACAGAGGTAGGATTGAAAGCATGTGTATGTTTACAAATGTGTGCATATGTGAGAGAGAAACATAGAGACAGGAGACACACGGAGAGAAAGAAAAGGAGGAGGAGGAGGAGGAGAAGGAGGAGGAGAGGAGGAGGAGGAGGAAGGTGAAAAGAAAGAAGAAAAGGAGGAGGGAGTAGATTATCAACTTTTTTGCTTTAAACTTATCATGAAAAGTCCATTTTAGTGTTTCCGTACTACAAAGACAACAGGCTAAAATAATGGCATTGAATGGAAATAAAAGAAAGGTGACTAGAAACATGAATTTAATTATTTGTTCTGTATCTCAGGATTATACTCACCGTAATGCCACACCAACACAGGAAGTCTTCACCAAGTCTCCATTTCAAACACCATGGGACAGTAAGAGAATAGTATTGAAGCAAAAGAAAGCATTCTTTGCACTGCACTATTAAATGGAACACTTAATCAGCTTTTTTGCCAAGAGAAAACCTCCTTTGTTAACTTATAAATATGACTGTGGGAAAAAAAATGTCTGTAACTGGATGCGGTGGAGCTGCATCTGTTGTCCTTGGTTGCTGTGATAAAGTATCAGAGTCTGCATTTGTCGGCAAGGTTAGCTCGCAGAGACTCTTGGATGCCTTGGTTTTGGGGGAGTCTTATTTATTACCTACTCTGGGGTCTGATGTCCCAACTTGGTAAATAGTGCATTTCTCAGAGCGGATCTGTCAGCCCCTCCCCTCACGCCCCCGCCTCATCCCTGCCCAGTTGCCCTTCGTCTTCAGGTGTGTTAGTATTAGCTCAGCTTTCCTGCATTATGTCATGGAAAAGTGTCACTGAGATTTGTAAACTGAATTTCAAAACACTATTTGGAGGAAGGCAGATTGAATCTACCCAGGCTTGAAAAAAAAGCGAGGTTTCAGTTTGACCAGGCTTTAAATCTGCTTTTTCAACTAGAGACTCAAAAGTGAAAAACATGAGTATTACTCATTGCTACGCAAGATCTTGACCTGAAGCACATAGCGTTTAGTGTAGAATTCATTTCTTCTGCTTTGTTCAGAAGCCTCGCCCACAGAGGAATGAAACCATGGAGGGACAGCACTATAGGCCATACTCACTCTCCAAAAGAAGCCTTTGCAATTTATCCCCTGAGTGACGTCATGGAATCTGACCCACTTTTGCACACTGCATGTACTGACAATATTAAATGAATAGACAACCAGAAAGTCCATTCACAATCACTTCTGAGACATAGAAGCAGTCTTAGACCAAAGCACCTCCTGAACTGGATTTATCTGGACCTATGCTTCTCAATGGCAAGAGGGTAGGGAGATCTGAGCCTGGGGCTTGTGATTGGACAATGGTGGGAAACCAGGCTTAAGGAGATACATTTAGGTTTTTAGGATCTGGGACACAGATGGCTGTTGTGTGGATGCTGTGCTAGAAGCTAAACTCAAATTTACAAGCTTACTGGTTGTTCTGCATAGGTGATGTGGACATCAAAGGGGAAACGCAGGATCCCTGGATGCTGTCTGCTGCTCTCCAGATGTTCCTGAAGCTGCTCGTTCCCTTGAGTCTGGCCTTTCTCTAGAAGGAACCCTTTGATGCTGATCAGCATTTGGATTAGACAAGTGAGGCTGGGAATTCTTGAGGCTGTAACTTGCCTTTGGAGGACTTGTATAGCTATCTGCTTTAACCTAAGAGGTAGGGGAGCATACTTTATGCAGTCTGACAGTGCTCTACCTTTGCTTTAAAGCTATAGGCTTGCTTCCTGGGCCTTTCTGTCCTTGTACATCCTCAGCACATGGCTGCAGACACATGACTCAGGGGGGAAGTGATTAGTAGTTTGAATCTTAGAAACCAGGGTGCTCTTCCTGAAATAATTCAACACAAAATTATATCCACGGGAAGTTTCTCATTAATCCTTAAAACCCAAGTCTTTTGTGCTATGGACTTAGTCTTGAGTTGACACTGTTGGTATAAGTAGACTATAAATTGTTATCTGCTTAAAGGCTATACCCTTCCATCCTTAACACTCACATTTTGTAGATATTGTTCTAAAAATTGAGTTTGTCACTGCATTCGCAGCATCTACATTCAGCATATTCCTAAAGAAGAGTCCTACGGAGGTGGTGTGAAGTCTAATTGTATTATGCCTATTTGTATCTTAATATCACTCAGATTGTTTTACTTTCTAGCAGAATCCATGATGATAATTTATATTCTCCATGCTATTCCATTAACAAGGATCTGTCATTTTTCAAACAAATTACATAAATTAGACATTATTACTAAGTACAGGTTTATTCAGATTTCTTACTCTATTTTTATTTCCTCGTGTTGAAAGTGCCTTACCTCCTCTGCAGTGTGATGCTGTCTTCTGAGAAGGAAACACTGACTCATGCTGTTCTTCCTGGGAGGAGAAAGGGGACATTCTCTGAGCTTTGCAAGTGCCTTATTTCTGGAGACCTTGATGTATTGAATCAATGAGGACCTGACAAAAGATCATCGCTATTTTATGTGCATCCCAAACAAGAAAGAAAGAAAGCTTAAAATGAAGCACACATGGGGGTGCACCTCTGTGGTCTGAGGAAATGAAGCAAGCAAATTATCGTGTCAAAGGGGATCATAGGAAAAGCTGCATTTCTCAGTACCCCACTTGGAAGAAGGAAAGGGTTCTCCCCTAAGAATTTAGACCAGAACCCAGCAAAGACACAGGGTTTTGGGTTTTTTTATTATTTTATTTATTATTTTTATTTTATGTGTACAGATGTATTGTCTGCATGTATGTGAGTGCACCCGTGTCGTGCAATGCCATGGAGGTCAGAAGAGGGCTTCGGATTTCCCTGAAACTGGAGTTAAGGATAGTTTGTAGCTGCCACGTGGGTGGGTGTTGAGAATTGAACCTGGGTCCTTTGCAAGAGCAGTCAATGCTCTTAACCACAGAGCCATCTCTCCAGCCCAAGACACAGGTTCTTAATACGAATTTTTTTTTAATTTTTTAAAAATTTTTTTAAAAGTTATTGCTCATTGCTATTGGATTAAAAGACCTATCTCAACTCCAGATGTTTAAATACATAAAGAAAAGAGGTTTGTTTTAAAAGTCACTAATTTGCTTAAATTGTTTAGGAGTTAGCATTTATAAAGTTTGTGTAAGCTTGCATAGACTCATTGCCTGCTCCAAACTGGATTTCCAGATGTCTTAAGGTCATTCGTCACTGAATAAACCTCACTAGATTTAGCTTGATGCTTTCTCCCAGTCTCCACAAAAATGGAACATTTTGAGTCTAATGCTCATAATGAGGTGTGTATGTTTTAAAGACCCCTGGAGCAATGCAGAATTGTCTTGCCCAGGGCAGTGTATGTCAAGATGCAATTGCATGTAAAATGACACTGGAAATATATTCTATCTAACTGCTGGCTCTATGATTTTGGTTTTCAACACTCTTTCCACCAGATCATGATCAACTTTCACCTTACCTAATTCCTCAAATTAAGTGAACTCAGATTTCTCAATAGAATTGAATGGTATGGCCCCTTTCCCAAATAATGTTATCAGTCTTATAAAACGAGTGTGAGAATAAATGACTTCAATTGTTTCTCTTCATGCTGAATAGGACCTTAAAATGTGTTCATTCTACACTAACTATGCATTTTCTTGGTACTTCTATATCAGGGTATTTATTCCTTTCAGGATCATTAGTCTAGTGAGTAAAATGAATTAAATTTGGAAAATTGTTCACATTTTGTTCCCTCCCTTAAAAAGTTATCATATGCACTTGAATGTTAAAATGTCCTGAGGACTTGCCTTAGGAGACCTTGTTGCGGTCTCCCTGCAGGTCCAGCCTAGGGGAGACCCAGGGTCCTGGTTGGGAGGGGGTGAGCAGCGTGGAATCAACACACAGACACCGGGAGTCAGGTGGAAGCAGGCACTAGGTGAGGTGCTGCAGACTCGTTTATTACAGGAAGGACTTGGGCTTATATAGTTTATTTGTCTCCTCTCATTGGTCCTTCTGCATCTCCATATAATGTGGCCATTTGTGATTGGCTGTTCTAGCAGCCTCGGCTGTTGCCAGGTGTTTTGACAAAGATCAGGTTCCAAGAACTTAATTGGTCTGACTGCGCATGTGCTAGCACCATTTTGTTACATCCCACAAGACCTGTTTAACTTTTTCAGTCATTTTAACATTAAACCATGTCTTTCACACACAACCTATTCTTATTTTGTATTACTCAGTTTAAGATGGTGATTTGGATCCTGACTATTTCTACTCCATTGGGAAGGATTAGAGAGCTAGGCAGCAACAGGCCTAATAGGCTGCTGTGATTTGAAGCCACCAGTGGCTTCAAACAGTGATCTACTCTGGCGTAGAGCAAGAATAAAGAAACCAGATCCCCTACATCAATGAAAACTGTATTCATTTGTCATTCGACAATATCAATTAGCTATTATAAATGAGTCATTGTGTTAGGTGCTGTAGAGTGAAATTCAAGTGATAAATAAGAGAGCACAATGTCAAATGACATGGCATGCCATTGCCCAGATGCAATCTGAAGATGTTTATCAGGGGTGTTGTGGTGGAGAGTTCAATTCAGCGTAGGCATTCCTAGGCATTCCTTCCTCACTTCCGGGGTCATAACGATGGACCTAATGCATATTCTTTGCTTTGGGGGAGCCTGCAAATTTGTAGGCCGTAATTGAAACAAATAAAACAGTCTTGGACAATTCAAAAACTTCCTTACTCTGAGACAATCAGGATCAAAAGTTGTAAATGTCTACAGTTCCATCCACTTACAACAATTTATCTAACATTTCAGTTCCTACTTTAGAATATTCTGTGTCATAGCTTTCAAAAAGAATGTACTAGGTTATCAAAATCAACAGAACAAGGAAAAAGAAGTGACAAGTCCTTTGCTTTGGCACTCGCTTGCCCCAACACAGAATTCAAGTCTTCCTACAGTTGCCTTGCTTCCTGGGAGAGTTCCTTCTACAGACTCCCTTACTACTGGAGGAGCTCAGGAAAGGTCTCTCTCTTTTCGCACACTAATAACACAATAACAAAGGATTAATTAGATGCACTATAGCTCTGTAAGTAGTCATGGTTGATGGAATAAACATTTGGAATAAAATGTGAGTTTCACCTTGGATTAGTTCACGATAGTGTCTTCCACTACTTTCCTATACTTAAATCTAGCACTAGCACCTCCCTCTTTCCAAAGCCTTTATGTTAGAACACAAAAATAACATTGTGATTAATATTTGACCTATCTCCATAAGTCTTATTGCTAAGTATATGGATAGTATATTATTTAATTTCCATGTCATATTTCAACTAGTTAGTAATACTGTTTTATAGTATGAGAGAAGTATTATTAAGTCTTTATTCTACATTATTAATCTTAATTTTATTAGCATTGCTTAAAGTATTCTTTTAGCTTTAACAATCAATGTTGGGAATATATGTAAGTTGTAGAATTACTGTAGGCTTACAAAGCTTTTAAAAAATGATTTCATAATACTCCCTTACAATATACTTAATATTTGTATTACTACTATAGGTTTGTGCCTTATGAATATAAGGATTCAATTTGTACTTAGAATTAAAATATATGATGCATTCATAATGTATATAGATTATATTTCTAACAGGCTGAATTTGCAGCTTGAAATGGTGTCAAGAGAGACCCAATCCTCAGTTTATAATATTTATATATCTAAAGGGGATTAGTTTTTCACCAACTAGCTCTGGTTCTATACATTCCAAATCTTCTTTCACTCATTATCCACACACTTCTGGCACTCAGTACACTGACACCAAGGTAAATCCCAGTAGGGGATTTATACACTTTGTGTATAAACACAGTGGTAGCTGGTGTAGCTATAGAAATGCTGGAAAACCGGCAATAGCTGAGGTCTATCCTGAAGTAACTGTCAACAACATGAATACCCTTCACCAAGTCTACCCTAATACCACTCCTCTCATAGGTAACTGTCAAAAATTCTTTTGGTTGCTCCAACGAAAACTTACTAAAGGAAAAACAGAAGAGAGGGGAACTGAAACAGAGGGAAATGGCAGATTAACTGATTATGATTTAAATATTTTATTTATTTAATGAAGAATTTTTAGAAAATTTATGCTCTGGGATATAGATGCTCCATTTATGACTGAACACTCTACAGATGCTTATTTTCTGCACTTTGACTTTATGAGTTCCTTTATCAACTACCATTCACTGCACAAAGACACTTCCTTGATGAGGTCTGAGAGATACACTATGCATATAAAGATACAAACAGAGGGTAGTTTGATACTGAGTCCATTTCACAAAATAATAATAGTAGATTCACCCAGGGACCCATTGAGCTCTCTAGCCATGGGTTCTTGGCCAGTTTATAGGACCAAGCATAAATGTCCTCAATTGGATTTGTGGAGCAGGTCTCAAATCCAATAAAAAAAACTGATCGGCTACCGTCCATAATTCAATTCATGCCACTAATATACCCATGGCCACATCATGCCATACATCATTATTGTAGTGTTCAAGGCTCTCAGTTGGGTAAGACTGTTCATGACTTTTCTCCCCCATCAGACCTGGATAGCACCTCCAGGTACGATGAAAGCTGGCTAGCAGGAAGGAAGCCTTCCAGTCAGTACCAGATCGATTTCTCCATGTCCTGTGACCAGAATGTATGGTGTCTTCAGCAATAGTATCTTACAATCAAGTTCTGGTGGGCAACCAGGAGCAACAACAACAACCTGAATTGTTTTCATATATAGTATAATCATACGTATTACATACATTTCCACATGGCTTTTCCAAACATCCTCATGTTCATATCCCTACCTCCACCTCCTCTGCTCTTCCTGTCCATCTTTCTCGCCACTTCAATCTCCCTCCCCATTACTCTCCTTTTCCGGTTCGTATCAACTGTCTTCTCTCTACCCTCAAGATCTTCACCACCACCCCCAGGCGGGCCCCTTTCTAGTTTCCTGGAGTCTACATATACTCCCAAGTTAAACACATAAGTGTAGAGATTTGTTATTAGGATCCACATATAAGTCAGAACATATCATATTTCCTTTCCGGGTCTGGCTTACCTCCCTTGGCTTAATGTTTTCCAGTTCTATCCAGTTACCTCCAAATTTCATGATTTTATTTTTCTGTACAGTGGAATGAAGTTCCACTGTATATAGGTACATTTCATGCTCCATTCATCAAGTCATTGAGCACTTAGGCTCTTCCCATCTTCTACCTAGTGGAAGAGGGGGCAGAAAGATTCTAAGAACCAGAGATGGAGAGGACCAGGACAGAACAGTGTTTTCTGGATGTAACAGAACTGCCATTCTCAGAAGCTCACAGCAGCTGTGGTTGTCTGCACAAGGTCAAGCCAGTCAACATTCCCATGTGGAAGGAGAAGAGACTCAAGAGCCCCCTCCTCTACTGACATGTATACACACACACACACACACACACACACACACACACACACTGTATTATATATTACAGACTTTAAAGTCATCCTCCTCATTCCCAACTGACTTAGACTTACATGACCCATATGGAACCTTTCCTCTCATGACCTATTAGTCATTCTCTGTTAGCACCCACAGAGCCTAGTTCTAATGTCTAACCTCCTTTACTGCAGCTTTTCAGTTTACCTGGACCCCATTAACTCCATTTCTTCTAGAATGGTTGTTCTTAAGTACCGATCCCTGGGACAATCACCTATGACCAGGATGGTGGAGAGTTGGAAATAGTATCATGTATCCCCATGAATAAGATTGTCCCAAGACACCACCAGGTTCAAACATCTACAAAGTAGTAAGTGGGTCAAGGAACAAGGATACCTATGGTGATGGTACCTTTCACCCTTGATTAATGGTAGAGAGATCACATTTAAAAGAATACAACCTCTTGACTACTACAAGAGTCATTCATAGTGAATCATTTCATCAGAATGTTAGTAACAGTCATTTTGATGTATTACCTTTAAGATCAATGCACTGTTGTGGAAGAATGTGTTTGGGGAAAGGTCCTGCTCTCCTGACTCCAACTGTGCATTTAGGGGGTTCACCTTTAAACTTATGAGTGGATCACTGTCACTTTATGGGTGTAGAGATATACAGGATCCATGACTGGCATTTAGAGTGCCTATGAATGCTAACTGTACATGTATCATTAGGAAGTTTTATTTTATAAAGTGGAAGCAGCATTATTGTAAATTATCTGGTTATGACCACATAATTATTTACATTCATGTGAATATTTATCTTCATGTTCTGCTCATCCTGTGGGACATCTCACAACTCCCTGCCTCTACCTGGATTCTCATCTTCTGACTTTCCCGTGAGATGTCTAGAACACCTGTCAGGTTAAAGTCAGATCTGCTTTTACAGCCTTGTTGATTCCACAGTAAATAGCACTGCTCTACTTCAATGCTTGCAGCCAAAGATACAAAGTCAGAGTCATACTGCTGCCTTCTTATTTAACTGATCGATTAAATGTACCAGTACTGGGGCTGGAGACATGGCTCTTTCAGAGGACTGGGGTTCAATTCCCTGCACCCACATGGGAGCTAGCAACCATAACTTCAGTTACAGGGGATATGGCATCCTCTTCTGACCTCCATTGCATGACATGGATGCACTTACAAAATGCAGACACTACACTCTTATACAAAAAATAAAAATAATAAATAAATTTGTTAATGTACCAATTCTAAATCTGTCTCTCAAGTTGTCCATTCTTTCCATCTGACTGTCAGTCATTTGTAAGATCCACATCCTGTCCAATGAACTAAGCAATCAGGCCTGTAACTGGCCATCCTTCCAACCATTGTACCCCTGCTCCATTTCCAGTCATTTTAAATTACTATACATCATCTCCCTAAATCACTAATCTTTTCTGGTTCTTAATCTGCTTAAAATTTTTCAGTAATTTCCTGGACTTTCCAAAAGGAAGCCCAAATTTTTCAGCATCTCTGCAGTACATTCTAACGACTTTCACTCCACGGAACAAGTCATGCTCTTGACCTCAGGCCTTTGTAACATTTTTGTAATGACCTCCTGTTTTTTATTACTCAGATTAGGTACCACCATTTTCCAGAGCCTTCCCAAACCTTAGAACCCAGCAAACAGTTTAAAATAGGAGCTCCCAGCATATGGCCTATGCATACATGGAATGGATACTGTTGGTTACAGTCACCATTAGAATTATTGCTGCTATTGTCAGTATTAATTAGTCATTGCTGGATGCTGGAGTCTGCCCTTTATATACATTCATTCACATTTATTTCTCATAAAATCTTGAGGCCAATTCTCTTAATTTACCTATCTTAAAGGTTTTTTATAAAGCCAGAGCTTTGTGACATGAATTCATTTACTCAAAGTGACACCTGTAGTAAGGGGCAGAGATTTAGATCTGAGCTCATCTATGAATTCCAATGATACTTTTGCTAAATTCAGCCAAATTGCAGCCCATTTATCATATTTTCTAGAGATAATAATTTTCCTCATTCTTTCCTCATTAAACTCTAAGCTCTTCTCAGGGGAAGAGAAGTTGTTTGATCTCTGTGTGTCTCAGCACACCAAACACTGAAATTGGCACACGGAAAACTGTCATTGAAAAAATTCTTAATGCCTGAGTGGTGAAATATAAATGAATTAATAAATCGTCTTGGCATCCTAACGACACTGATTAATTGGACATAGAGCTCCATTGTAAGTACAGTTTGTCTCTGTCTCCCTAACCTGCCGCCTTCTCCATCTCAAGGTCCTTCTCCCATCGGACTGGCCTAATCTTGAGTTTCTTTGGAAATTTTTCTTTTAGTTCAGAGCATTTATTATGTTACTCAAGAATATTTTAATCCATTTTTTAAACTAAGTATTCCTACATGGCCCACAGTAAAATAATGCTTTGCATAAGGGCAATGTCACTCTCTCCCTCCCTCTTTTTTTTTTTTTTTTTTTTTTTTTTTTTTTTTTTTGAGGCAGGGTCTCCCTGTAGCCCCAGCTGGATTACTATGTAGACCAGGCTAGCCTCAGTATCACAGAGACCCACCTGTCTCTGCCTCCAGAGTTCTGGGACTAAAGACATGTTACCACTACGTGGGATACTCTGTCTTTTCTCCTAGGAACTTCTCTCATGTATTCTTGTCTGTTCCATCACGTGCTAGTTTCTCTCTATATAAACCAACCCCAACTTCAAGTATCTGAAGTGGTATTTTTTTTAAGTTGTTTTATAAAAGACATTTACTCTTTACTTCCACCCTTTATCTTTTTCTACTTAGCATGATTAAGCTGTAAACAGCTCAAAGCCTCTTTCCTTTTGTGTTACCAACCAATAAAGTGATTATACCAGGTAACAGTCACAGAGAATTTTATGAATATTGGCCTCTAAACAACCTCAGTCTCCATTAGCTCAGCACGTGAAGGCTTAACGTGTTTCCAGCTCCTTTGAACCCACGGGAGCGCAGTTCTCAGTCACGCTGGATTCTGTTGAGTAGGCCCACGTCTGCTCCGAGGTAGTCCTCTTAATCTTGATCTCTTTCTGACTAGCCAATGACAGTTTGCCAGGCTTTTTTCTCCAGTCATAGCTCTCTCAACCCGCCTAAGTGTCTTTCAACAGACAGTCCGTGTCTTCGTCAGTTTTCCTCCTCTCTCATCACCGCTCCGGTCAGAACCTTGGCATTCTGCCCAGCGAAGGAAAACCCGGAATGTTTCCACTGAATTGCACCCATGGGGTTTCCATTATGCCTGTAGGTGCCACCATGGACCCTAGCAAAGGCCCCCGTCTGAGCAGCTGAGCAAACTAGGTGTTCCCAGCATTGCTGGGACACTGGGTGGAAAACATTACTCCTTCTTTATTCCGTTTCTTCTTTTTCCACATTATCTCCCTAGGCTTCAAAGACACCCCACTCCATCCTCACTGATTCCTCTCTATCCCTTTGAGCAGCTACTCTCTTAATAAGAATTTCCCTCAGCCTCTGTCTTCTTTATTTCCACGCCCCAAGTGCATGCTCCCTCCAGTCTTGTGATATAAGGGTTAAGGCTCTCACTGTGTGTCTGTGCCTTTTTCTTCACTGAACTACACAGTTCTGACTGTATCAAAACACAGACAAAGCAAAACTTATTTCTTCTGAGGGCAAAGACTCACATATCAGCTACAGCAGGTACCTCTTACGGCTTTTCAGTGGCAGTTTCTCACCTCAACGGACCTTCTACCTTTGAATCACTTACACCAAGTTCTCTTCAAATCTTGAGCTTTGCAAGAAGATAAGAATGGAAGACAGTAATGGCAGAACGGAATGTCAGGTAACAGAAGATAGAGGCGTTTTCCAGACCTCTCTAAACATCTTCAGTCTAAATCCCAGGATTAAGCTTACAGGTATGGCTTTGGATCACCCTGTATGCTCGGACTACAGATTCTGGTCCAGCTAATCACCAGTTGAGGTGGGAAGAAGGCATGCCACGTTCATGTTCCTGCAAGCTTCCCCTTTGTAGAGAAGAAAGAGGGAAACTTGGAAAAATAGAAGAATGGAAAACAGAGTTGCATATGGATTACGTTAACAGCACTAGTGTAATACAACTGTGAAGATCCTTTCTGTCTGTGCTGTGCCAAGGAGCCCAAGAAGGCACTTAGCACTGACTCCGCTTGTCATAGGAGCTTTCCAAAGAAGATAGGCATTCGAGTGAAACTGAAGGATGAGTAAAATTTTGCCAACCAATCAAGCATTGAGTCAGACAAGAAAGACAATCTGTACAGACTGAAAGTTGGGGGAACAGGGCAGATGTGTAATTTGTAGCTCAGGTTAAAGAGTTGAAGAACAGGTGAGGCTATCTCATCGTAGAAGCCATTGGATCCCTGATAGAATGAGAAGATGGCTAAGGACAACTTCAGAGGGAGGATAAACATGGAAAGGGAACCCTTGAAGAAGGAGAAGGAGCTGCAGGGGTAAAAGATGTCCAGTCAGCTGAGTGATCAAGGAAGGAAAAGTCTGGGTTAGAACCCAGAGGTCCTGATAATGGCAGAGAGGGTGGGTGAACTGGAGGGTTAGCTTCTTGTTTAAAGACGTGACCAGGACTCAGACATGAAAACAATGAACTAGTTGCCCTTTAGCTGAAACCAGAAAGGAAAACCTGGATCACGAGAATGTAGGATGAAGGGGGCTAAGGACGGCGGGCTGCCCTTTCCTGCAGTGGTCTGTGAGAAGACACCACCACGTGGCATCGTAACGGGAAAAGACGGTATAGTGGGAGCAGTGCAGTTTAAATAAAGTGGAAGCAGCCTTTATATTTTAAATATATCTCCACAATTTAGGACATTGTGAGTCCCTACAAAGTATGTACATGATAGCTTTTTCACTTAAAAAGTGAACATCATCGTCAGAGTATAGCAAAAAATACATTCCAAAACCATGGGCGATTTTCTGTGGGTGAAAGCTGAGAAAGATCGCTGCCCCTCCTTCCGTGTGAGCTGCATAGTCAGTTCCTCCTGCTGCCTGCCATTACTCTGGTGAAAAATGTGGACCAGGACACAGTGGTCCCGACATTTTAGAGAGCATGGTTTCGTGAGTCAGGCAAGCAGCAAGGAAAACATAAAGGCAGTTATGGAGACAGTATGTTTCTTTCTGTCTTTGTCTATATAGGCAACCCACATTTCTCTTTCAGTCTTTTAATACCATAATAATGCCACCATTATCCACAAAGCTTTCTCATTTTATTTCAATGGTGTTTATATGGTGTAGAAAAGTGTCAGGCAATTGGCTAAGTATAAGAGGATGCAAGGGATTGCAAAGTGTAAGTTCTGCTGTGTTGGAATCTAGAAGCAATGTGCAAACTGGATCTAACCCTTTCAAGAGTAAAATACAATATAGGATTATATAAAGTAAATGTAAATGTGTAGCAGATAAAACATTTTATAGGAACTCTGGCTTACTATATCTGTGAAACATACATTTTTAGTTTCTCTTATTTTTGTCATTTTTGATTGACTAATTTTTCATAATTATGGGATGCAATGAGACACTTTAATTCAATCACTGATCATATAATGATAAATCAGAAAAATTATCCTACTTATCCATCTTAAACGTTTGTCTTTTCTTTATGGAGAGAACACTCAAAATTCTGTCTTCTAGCTAATTCTCTCTCTCTCTCTCTCTCTCTCTCTCTCTCTATATATATATATATATATATATGCACATATATTTATATACATGAAAAATACATGATTAATTGTATCTACCCTTGTGCAAAAGAAGAGAATATTTTACCCCTACCAGTAATATTATGTCCACTGACTAGCCTCTCCCATCCCCCCCAGCTTCTGTAACCACTGTTCTGTTCTCAGCTTCCTGAAGAGCAACTTTTTAAGCCCATTTGTGGTAACTGCTCTTTGAATTTATTTAGATCATAGGAAATTAAAACTGTAAAGGATCCTCTTGAGTATATAACTCATGAATTTCTTTTATAAATGAAAAAACTGAAAACCAGAAAAAGAACAGTCAAAAACTTTACTAAAATCTCACATCTTAAATACGAAATTCTAATCGCACACTTCCATGTGTGTGTTCCACAGCCATTAAAAAGTGAGCTACAGATTAAAGAACCAGGGGAATATTTCGGATACAGAATGAAAATTTTTATTGCTGATTTTCTGAGATAGTCTCAGTCCCAGCAGCAGCATATTTTCTGGTACTCTGAGTATCCATGCCAGTCGATTTCTAAGATCTAAGGTCTAGTCATTGTGCTCTCTCTCCCTCTCTCCCTCCCTTCTTTACTCCTCACTCCATCCTCACTCTCCACTCTCATTTTCCTGGCTATCAAATATGTACACGTGTGTGTATACATTGTGTATATATGTGGATATATGTATATGAGACACATATGTGCTTATATAGATATAGAGACAGTGAGAGATGTTTTTGTTTCCTGTATCGTATTTCTTTACGCTCTTCAAATTGTGTGCCTGAGATGCATTATAACGAACTATTGATCACAGCGTCTTTGCCATCTCCCAGAGTTTAAATGCAAAACTATTTTTATATGTAGTCTACTGCTTAACATAAATTTTTGTAGATGCCTGTCATTTATTACATTAAAACAAGCTTTCTTCCTTATTTCAATGAAGTATTTTATTAGAGGTCGATGTTGAATTTTATTAAATGATAATTCCTAGAACTAATGAGATATCAAAATCTTTTAATTTGCTAATATAGTAGATTGCATTGGTAGATCTTCTACTGTCAAACAGATCCTAACATTTCAAATCAATTCAGCATGAGTATATTACCCTTTTGTAGTTTGTGAATGGGTTGTCAGAATTACTGTGTAGACACTAAAATATAACAGTGGAGTATACTTTAATGTCATCCGGACACATCTTCAGAAATCATGAACATGAAACTATTCATATTTTGCCTTTCCCTCCCCAAAATCCAGCTTAGTTTTCAGGGTGAGATGTATAAAATACATATTCAAATAACATGTCACTTCACACAGAAATGTTATAACATGTATACATGACTCATGGGCATTTTAGAATATGTAACACTCTTCCCATTGTTATATCAAGTGAAGTCAAGGAAATTCCCAAATGTAATCTAATGCCCATTTTATATTCTTATTTTAAACAGAATATCAAATATGTCATTTCACATTATCTTGTTTCCTCAGAATCATTATCTAAATGAGCTCCATATATGGCAAATTTAACTATCACAGTTTGTTTCCTAATGCTCATTTAATCTTATTTCTTAAAAGAATTTATTGAGGGGGCTGGAGAGATGGCTCAGAGGTTAAGAACACTGGCTGTTCTTGTAGAAGACCCGGGTTCAAATCCCAGCACCCACATGGTAGCTAACAACCGTCTATAACTCCAGTTCCAGGGGATCTGACAGCCTCTTCTGACCTCCATGGGCATTGCAAAACAGGACGTGGGTGCACTTACCTACATGCAGGCAATACACACATACACATAAAAATAATAAATAAAATTTTTAAAATACTTCTAAAAATATTTATTGAGGAGCTGGCGAGATGGCTCAGTAGGTAAGAGCACTGACTGTTCATACAGAGGACCCAGGTTTGATTTCCAGCACCCACTCACATGGCAACTAACAACCATCTTAACTCCAGTTCTAGGGGATCCAACACCCTCTTCTGACCTCTGTGGCATTGCACGACATGGGTGCACTTACATACATACAGGCAATGTACTCATACACATAAAATAAAAATAATTAATAAATGTTTTTTTTAATTCTATGGCATTTTTTTGGTTTTTATACAATACATTTTGATGATATTTAGATTCCCCTTCCCTATCTGCACCTCCCCTTACTGCATCCTGCCTGATTTAATATTTGTTTTCTCTCTCTCTCTCTCTCTCTCTGTGTGTGTGTGTGTGTGTGTGTGTGTACAGCCTATAGGGTCTGATTTGTGTCCCCAAATGATGTCTGACTCCTGCAGTTACATCAGGTTATATATTCTATCTGATGATTTGGAGCTAAGATCCACAAATGAGAGAGAACTTACCTGGCTAGTTTAGCTGAGTCTGTGTTATTTTACTTCATATATACTGTTTATAGTTTAATCCATTTATCTTCATGATTTCAATTTCCTTGACCACTAAGTAGAACTACATTATGTAAATTTACCACATTTTCATTATCCATTCATCACTTAGGTTGTTTATATTTCTTAGCTATTGTGAAAAAAGCAGCAATAAATATGCCTGCACATGTGTCTCTGTAGTAGGATGAGTCCTTTGGGTATATGCCAAGGAGTGGTGTAACCATATCATATGGTAGATATATTTTTCATTTTTAAGAGTCCTACATACTGATTTCCATAGTGGTTGCACCAGATGGGTTCCCCTTTCCTCCGTCCACCCCAGGATTTGGTGCCATTTGTTGTCTTAATCTTAGCCATTCTGACTGGGGTAAGATGAAATCTTAAAGTAGTTTTAATTTGTATTTCCCTAATTGTTAAGGATTTTGCACACTTTTAAAGTTTTTTCTTATCCATTTTTATTTCTTTTTCTGAGAGATATTTGTTCAGATCTGTAGCTCAGTTTTAAATTGTGTCATATGTTTTCTTGCTTCTTTGTTTTTTGAGTTCTTTGTATGTTCTGGATATTAATCCTCTCTCAAATGAATAGCTGATGAAGATTTTCTCCCAGTCTCTGGGTGTCTTCTTCACTCAACTGGGTGTTTCCTTTGCTGTACAGAAGGTTTTTAGTTAAATGAGGTCCCGTTTGTCAATTGTTGACCTTAATTCTGGAGCAACTCATGTCTGATTTAGAAAGTCCTTTTGTTCACATATATCTTGCAGGGTACACTCTATGCTTTCTTCTAACAGCTTTAGCATTTCAGGCTTCACATTGAAGTCTTTGATTCATTTGGAGTAGACTTTTGTGCAGAGGGATCGGTATGGATCTAATTTCATTCTTCTGCACATGGACATCCAGTTTTGCCAGCATCATTTGTTGAAGATGCTGTCTTTCCTCCAGTGTGGTGTGTGTACTTGGCATCTTTGTCAAATATCAAGTGGTTGTAATTGTGTGCACTCATGTTTGGGTCTTTTGTTTCATTGATCTATAAGTATGTTTTATGGAATACTATGTTGTTTTTATGACTATGGCTTCATAATATAATTTGAAGTCTGGTATGGTAATCCCCCTGGCTTTGTTCTTTGTGCTCAGGATCATTTTGGCTATCAGTGGTCTTCTGTGATTCCTTATGAATTTTAGGGTAGATTTTTTTTCCATGTAGAATGTCACAGGGATTTTGATTTTGATTTTACTGAATTTGTAAATTGCTTTTGAGAAGATAATCATTTTCACAATATTAATTCCAACAATCCATGAGCATGGGAGGTCTTTCAATCTTCTTGTGTCTTCCTCAATCTTTTTTTTTCAAATATTTAATATTTTTATTGAATGTCTTTGGTTAGGTTTATCCTTAGATTTTTTTTTTTTTTTTTTTTGAGGCTATCGTGACTGTTTCATTGAACTCATTCTCTGGCTATTTAGATTTTTTCCATTTCTTAGCTTTGTAAAGAGAGCAGCAACAAACATGGGTGTACAGGTATCTCTACAGAAGGATGGGCCCTTTGGGTATATGCCAAAGAGTGGTATAACTGGATCATATGGTAGATTCAGTTTTAGTTTTTTGCAAGTTCTCCACACTGCTTTCCATAGTGGTTGCATGCATTTGCATTTCCCACCAGCAGTGAATGACCATTCCCCTTTCTCCACATCCTCACCAGCATTTGGTGTCTTTGATTCTCTTGATCTTAGCCAGTTTGATTGGGGTAACATGGAATTTAAAGTAGTTTTAATCTGCACTTATCTAATTACTAAGGATGTTGAGCACTTTATAAGGTGTTTCTTAAACATTTTTACTTCTTCTTTTGAGAACTCTGTTTAGATCTATAGCTCATCTTCATTGCCTTGTTCATTTTCTTGTTTCTCTGTATTTTGAGTTCTTTGTATATTCTGGATATTAATCCTCTGTCAGGTATATAGCTAGTAAAGATTTTCTCTCACACAGAGGGTTTCCTCTCCACTTCTTGGTTATTTCTTTTGCTGTACAGGAGCTTTGTAGCTTAATGAGGTCCCACTTTTGATTGTTTATCTTAGTGCCTGAGCAGCTGATGTCTAATTTAGAAAGTCCTTCCCTATATCCATGTCCTAGAGGGCACTGTTTATGTTTTCTTTCAGCAGTTTCAGAGTTTCAGGCTTCATATTGAGGTCTTTGATCCATTTCGACTTGACTTTCGTGCAGGGTGAAAGATAAGGGTTCAGTTTCATTCTCCAGGTGGAGATCCAGTTTTGCCAGCACCACTTGTTGAGGTTGCTGTGTTTCCTCCCTTGTGTGTTCTTGGCACCTTTGTCAAATATACAGTGGCTGAAATTGCATGCGCATATGTTTCGGTATTATATTGTGTTCTATTGATATGTGTCTATTTCTATTTTTTTGCCAGTATCATGTTGTTTTATGGCTTATAGTTTTGATTATTTTCAGGTATGCTCCCTCCAGTCCAACTCTCACTTTTATCATGACTGTATGTTCAAATTTACCAAAGGCCTTTTCTGTATCTATTGAGATGATAATGTGATTTTTCTCTTTAAATTCATTTACATGACTCATTACATGTATTGACTTATGTATACTGAACTATCCCCAAATCTCTGGAATAAAACCTACTTGATCATGGTGGATGATCTTTTTATGAAATATTTCATTTATTATTTTCTTATTTCATGTGTATGAATGTATTGCCTGCATGTAAGTATACCTGTGTCATGCAATGCCCCTGGAAGTCAGAAGAGGGTGTGGAATTCTTCTGGAACTGGATTTACACACAGTTGTTAGCTACCATGTGGGGAATCAAACCCGGGTCCTCTGCAAGAACAGCCAGTGCTCTTAACAACTGAGCCATTTCTCCAGCCCCATGGATGATCTTTTTGATGTGTGTCTGGATGCAATTTATGAATATTTTGTTAAGCATTTTTGCATCTATGTTCATACAGGGATTTGGTCCTATAGTTTCTTTGCTGTGTCTTTGCCTGGTTTGGGTATTAGAATAATACTGGCTTTACAGAATGAGTTGGGAGTTGTCCGTCACTTTCTGTCTTTTTGAATAATTTGAATATTAGTTGTAGGTCTTAATTGAAGATCTTTTAAAATTGTTCTGCAAATCCATCTGGTCCTGGGCTTAAGTGGGGGGGTTTTTTATTTTTATTTCCTTATTTGCTGTAGGTTTGTTTAAGCTGTTGATCTTTTCTTTTTTAACTTTGGTTGTTTCCATGAATTTAGAAATTCATCCATTTCTTTCAGATTTTACAATTTAATAGAGTATAGGCTTTTAATATATTCCCTTATACTGTTCTGGATCTTTTTTGGTGTTTCTTGTGAGGTTTCCCCTTTCATCTCTGATTTTTGTTGATTTGGATTTACTCTTTGATTCTTTTGGTTAACCAGGCTAAGGGTCTAACTTGTTTATGCTTTCAAAGAATCGATTGATTCTTTTTATTGTTTTCTTTGTTACTATGTCATTGATTTCTGCTCTGATTTTGTTTATTATTTCTTCTCAGGTGCTGGATTTGGGATTGGCTTAATCTTGCCTTTCTAGATTCTCGATTTGTACCATGAAGTCATTTATTTCTGTTTTGTTTTCAGGGTCTCCCTGTAGCCCCAGCTGTCCTGGGACTCACTATATAGACCAGGCTAGTTTTGAACTCATGGAGATCTGCCTGCCTCTACCTCCAGAGTACTGGGATTAAGGGCATGAGCCACCACGCCCAGCTCTGATTTTTTAATGTAGGTGCTTAGAGCTATAAATTCCCCTCTTAGAATTGCTTGTAATGTGTCCCGGAGGTTTTGCTGTGCTGTGTTGTCCTTTTCATTTGGTTCCAGGAATCCTTTATTTCTTCCTTGTTTTCTTCTTTGATCCACTCATCATCCAGGACTGCGTTGCTTATTCTCCGTGAGTTTGGATATTTACTAGAGCTTCTTTTGCTGATTTTAAAGCTTTGTTGCATTGTGGTCTGATAGAATGCATGGAATTATTTCAGGCTCTTTTTTTTTATTTGTTGAGGTTTGTTTTGTGGCCCAATATGTGGCCTATTTTAGAGAACCTTCCCCAGGATGCTGAGTAGAAAGTATATTCTTTGGTGCTTTGGTGGACTATTATGTAGATTCCTGTCAGGTACTTTTGATGAATGAGATGATTTAATTCAGATGTTTCTCTATTTATTCTTTGTCCAGCTGACCTGTCTATTAGAAAAAGTTGGATAATGAAATCACCTACTATTACTGAGCTGGGCTTAATCTGTGTCTTGAAGGCCTATAGTACTCTTTATGAAATTGGGTGCACCAGAGTTTGTTGAATATATGTTCATGATTGTAATGTCTTCCTGGCCCATTGTCCCCTGGATCAGACTAAAGTGACTTTCTTTCTCTTTTCTCATTAATTTTAACTTGAAGTCTATTTTGTCAAATATTAGAATCACAATGCCTGCTTCTTTCTTAGTGCCACTTGCTTGGAATATTCTTTTCCATACTTTCAACCTAAGGTAGTGCTAGATAACAAAAAGTGGATTTTTGTTTCTTAATCCATTCAACTAGTCTGTGTCTTTTGACTGGGGAGTTGAGGTCATTGATATTTAGTTATTATTTGAGGGTATATATTGGTCACTAATGTTTTAGTTTCTGTTTGTGTTCTTGCTCTTATTTTGTGTTTCCATAATTATGCCTTCATTTTTTTCTGCCTTTTGAGTATAATCATTCCTATCTTCTGCCCTTTGTGTTGCTTCAAGTAGTCTCTGTAGGGCTGGTTTGGTGGACTTGAATTCTTGCAGTCTATTCAGGTCATAGAAGATTTTTCTTTCTTCTTCAACTATGATAGAGAGTTTTGCTACATAAATGATTCTGGGTTGGCATCTATGATCATTTAGAACTTTTAATACTTTCCTTTAAGCTCTTCTGACTTTTTATTTATTTATTTTATTTTTTATGTGTTTTGATGCACAGGCAAGGACACCCATGTTGTGCAGTACCTACAGATGCCAGAAGAGGGTGTTGGATCCCCTGGAACTGGAGTTACAGATGGTTGTTAGCTGTCATGTGGATGCTGGGATTCAAAATGTGTCCTCTGCAAGAGCAGCCAGTGCTCTTGACCTCTGAGTCATTTCTTCAGCCCCTCTTTTGGCTTTTATACTTTGTACTGAAAAGTCAGCTTTAATTCTAATAGGTTTTCTTAGAAATTGAAATTTCTTTTCTTTTTTGAAGCAGGGTCTCCCTGTGGCCCCAGCTGTCCTGGAACTCATTATGTAGACCAGGCTGGCCTTGAACTCCCAGAGATCCGCCTGCCTCTGCCTCCCAAGTGCTGGGACTACAGGCGTGCACCACCATGACTGGCTGATAGGTTTTCTTTATATGTAACTTACTGTTTCTTCTTGAAGCTGCCAGTACTGTCTTTGTTCTGTATATTTAGTATTTTTGCTATCGTATACTGTAGGAAGTTTCTGTTCTTATCCTGCCTATTTGGTGTTTTGTGAGCTTGTATCTGTATGGGTATGTCTTTCTTTAATTTAGGAAAATTTTCTTCTATAATCCTGTTGAAGTCCTGGCCAATGCCATTGACCTGAGAGTCTTCTCCTTCCTCTATGCCATTGATGCATAAATTTGATCTTTTCATGGTGTCCCATATTTCCTGCATATTCCAGTCCTGTTCTTTTAAACTGTTCATATTCTTTGCTTGAGTGGTCTAATTCTTCAACTTTATCATCCGGTCTTGATGCTCTTTTTTTCATTCCATTCATTCTATTGGTGAGACTTTTTCGTGTCATTTCAAACTAACTTATTGAGATTTTCAATTCAATCTTCATTTCAGCCTGAGTTTTATTCAATATTCCTGTCTTTTTCATGAATTCATTTTTCCAATCCCTTATTGTCTCTGTCATTTCATTCATCCATATATTCGTATGTCCTTGAGACAGGAGCTTATCACTATCCTCTTTATTTGAATTGTGGGTTTTTTTTAATTTATTGATTTCTTTTATCATGTTTATGATTGCTCTTTTAAATTCTGTGTCATGGGGCTCCTCTAAGTAGTTTTCATTGTAGAACAATCCTATAGGAGTGGTGGGCTTTAGTGGGGACATATTATTTGTGTTTTTTCATTATGGTCTTAGCATATGGATTTCTTTTGCTGTTTGTATGTTTGGCATGAAACTCAGGCCTGCCTTTGTTGAGTTGGAGTTTGATTCTATTTATATTTTTGATGTAGCTTGGTTATCTCCTGATTGGATATAAGTAGTTAGTTGGTCTGTGCTTCAGTTCATCTTTTGATCTTTATTGAAGGGACCTGATGAATCCAGTTAGTCTAATTTGGAACTGTTCAGGAGGGTGAAGGAGCCTAGGCCCAAGTCAGGGTGATGGGGATGGGCTGGAAGCCAAGAGACTGGGGCTGGTCCAAAGCAGGGGAATGGTGACCTGGCTAGGTGGGATCTGTCTAACTTATGCAGCTCATCAGGTATTGGCTAGCATCCTCAGCAGGCAGCAGCCAAGACCTAAGGAGGGTCAATGGGAACAGAATGGGCTTGTTCATACTAGATAGTAGAGGAGGAATGAGTTATTGAGCTTGAACAGGGGGCCTGGGGATGCTCCCAAAGCATAGGCTGGTTGTTATTTGCTGGCAGAAGTGTGAGGGCTGGAGAGAGGGGATTGTGGATGGTCCCAAAGCAGGGGGATGGGCATGGTATGATCTGGAGAATTCATCCCAGTTCTCCCTCAGCCTCAGGGGGAAGGAACCAAGGCCCAAGGAGAATGGATGGGAACAGGTTCATTAGTCGTGTCAACCCCAACTCCCTTTACTTCATTATAATTGGCTATGGAAAAAGAATTATTCATTCTAAAATGTTCACTCTGGATTTTATTGGTTGCTTCTTCATGGTGTTATTTTAGCTTCTCTTTATAGTCTCTACTTTTCTTGGCAACAGAAATTCAGATCTGAAAACACTGAATTTAGATTTAACTTTTCAGGGAGCTAGAGAGGTGGGCCAGTGGTTAGGCCTGCATACTGCTCTTACCGAGGATCTGGTGGCTCACAACTGTTTGTAACTCCAGTTCTAGGTGATCTGATGACCCCTCTGGCCTCTGCAAGCCAAAGGCACCCAGTATGGGAGACCCACACATTGTCCTTGGGCCTGACGGACAAAACCGACACAAGGCATTCTAAGCTACAGTTTAGGGAATAAAGATATTTATTTGGGCTTGCCAACAAAGCTTATGGTACCTGGGAGAGGGTCGCTTACAAAGGCCTGGACGCCCATGGGCTCTTCCCTACAGCTCAGCTGAGCTTTCTGAGACCCACCGGCAGCAGCGCCCAGCCAGCGCCCCACCAAAATGCCGACTTCCCACTCCTTCTCAGCTTCCTTTGTGTCTGCCTCTCGGGGTGAAGTTGACCGATGGGCGGGAAGGGTGACTTCTCCTTCTGTCTACAGGGTCTCTCAGTACTCAGACCTTCAGCTGCTACTGCTTCGTTCCAGACATGCCTATCCAACAAGTGCATACATAGACATGCAAGCAAACATTCATACACACAAAATAACAGTAAATTAATCTTAGATTCAATATTTCAGGCAAAAATATAGGTGGTGCTGAGGTGCAAAATATCTGATTGTCTTAAGTATAATAATCTTAAAATCAATTAGTAAACTTAGGTGTAGGGAAAGTAATTCCTCCAATGTGAAGTTCTCCTTTACTTACTGGTTTTAGCAACAATTCATGATTATTGTACAATGGATTTTTTCATTGGGCATTGTAAAATGATAATTATCTAATTCTATAGTTAATTTTGTAATTATTAACTAATTTCTTTTTCATGGACCTTTCCTTTATCAACCCTTTAAATACAAAGAAATAGAGTTCATACAGGAAAGGCAGAGTGCTTCTTTCCTTCTTCAATGCATATTACTAATTCAATTTTTGTGCATTTCATGCAAAACATCTTAATCATCTTTACACTCTCTCTTCCATCTATAGCCCCATAATACCCCCCAACCAGATTTCATGCATTCTGTCATATAGTTAAGGCCTATCAAATCAAATCTGTGTGCCCAGATTTCCCTCAGTGCCAGTTCACCCACTGGAGTCTGGTCAGCCTGTCTAGAGTCTCTCCCTTAAAGAAGGTCCACTCTCACTCACCCAGCAGTAATCAGTTGCCAATAGTTCTTCAGCTAAGTTTGGGGCCTGTTGCCATTTCCCCAGCTCTAGGCTGGGTTTTTGTCTGATTGAGTTTGCATAGATCTGGTACCTGCTGACGCCATTGCTTTAAGTTCATATGAGCAAGTTCCCAGAGTTTCCTTATGATCACGCACCAGCCCTGGCTCCTACAATCTTGCTGCCCCTCTTCCTCAATGGTCCCTGAGCCGTGGGTGAGTGAGAGTTAACATACAAGTCCTACCTGGGCACATGCTCTCTGCAGTCTCTAATTCTCTACAGTTTGGCCAGTTGTGGCCTTTTGTGTGCACTGTGCTCTGTTGCATGAGGATGCTTTGTTGGTGAGAGTTAAGAGATGCATTATAATGTATTCTCTCTGCCCCTATTCTGCTATGTTCCATGAGCCTTAGGTGTAAAGTTTTCATTGTAGATGTGTCACTTATGAATGGGCATCTCTCAGACTAATTCTCTGTGTGTGACCAGTTGTGGAATTCTGTAATACTCTCCATATGTTGTAAAAAGAAGCTTTATCAATTTTCAAACAAGATTTTATTGTACTGTGATAACTAATAAGGCAATTGTAATTTAATTTTTCTATTTTCAGTATTGCTGTGGACTTGTAGATTTTTATGCTATTAATGTGCTTCAGTCCAATTGAGTTATTCTTTATGATCCTCAAATTATCCCATGTTAGATGTGGAGATCCCTTCCTATTTATCATGTTTGTTTTGTTTTCATCTTTAAAAATCTCCTTGTGCTAGGCTGAGACTCAGGTGTAATGACAGGGTGCTTTCTAAGAGGCAGGAGGACCTGGATTGGATCTTCAGCATAGTTAGTTAAGAAATAGAAACTATCCCCTTGGTTGCTGGCACACTATGTCATAAGGCAACAAAAAAAAATCTGATTCCATTTGTGGGTACAGGAAACAGACTGTATATGTGGTTGGGGGAGCATGTGTGTGTTGTCTTATCATCAAGATTTTAGTAGCCTCACAGAAAGTTAAGGAGTGATACTTCTCATTCTATATTCTAAAATAACTTCTTTTTAAGAATGGAATAATAATCTCCCCAGCATTGCTCTTTGTGCTCAGGGTTGCTTTGGCTACCCAGGGTCTTTTGTGCTTCCATACGAATTTGTGGATTTTTTTTTTCTAATTCTGTGAAGTATGCCATGGGGGTTTTGATTGACATTGCATTGAACCCATATATTGCTTTTGGTAGGATGGTCATTTTCACAATATTAATTCTTCCAATCCATGAGCATGGGAGGTCCTTCTGTCTCCTGGTGTCTTCCTTAATCGCTTTAATAATTTAAAGTTTTCATTGTGGAGATCTTTCGTGTCTTTGATCAGGTTTAGTCCAAGATTTTTTTTTTTTTTTGCAGCTATTGTGAATGGGAGCACTTCCCTGTACTCTTTCTTCAGTTGCTTGTTATCTTTGTAGATTGATTTTATAACCTGCCACTATACTGAAAGTGTTGATCAGTTCTAGGAGTTCTCTGGTGGACCTTTTAGGACCTCTTATAGTATCATATCATCTGCAAAAGGGATGCTTTGACCTCTTCTTTTCCAATTAGTACTCCTTTAATTTCCTTCTCCTCTCTTATTGCTCTAGCAAGAGTTTCAAGCACTATGTTGAAAAGGAGAGGAGATAGTGGACAACCTTGTCTGGTTCCCGATTTTAATGGGAATGTTTCCAGGTTTTCTCCATTTAAAATGATGTTGGCTGTGGGTTTGTTGTATATAGCTCTAATTATGTTGAGGTATGTTCCCTCCAGTCCAATTCCCTCTAGGACTTTGAACATAAATGCATGCTGAATTTTGTCAAAAGGCTTTTCTGCATCTATTGAGATGACAATGTGATTTTTGTCTTTGAGTCTATTTATATTATTAATGACATTTATTGACTTGTGTATATTGAAACATCCCTGCATCTCTGGATTAAAGCCTACTTGATCATGGTGAATGATCTTTTTGATGTACACCTGTATGTGGTTTGCAAGTCTTTTGTTGGGAACGTTTGCATCTACGTTCATTAAGGATTTGGGTCTACAGTTTTCTTTTTTGGTTGTGTCTTTACCTGGTTTGGGTATTATAGTGATTCTGGCTTCATAGAAGGAATTTGGGAGTTCTTTTGTTTCTATCATTTTGAATAATTTAAGTAGTATTGGTTGGAGGTCACATCCCCTATTCACCAGCCAAGGACTTTCTTTTCTCCCTAAAGATAAAAGTTATGCAATTTGGGAGTCTTTTAGATAGGCCCACTGAAGGGGTACCCCAATTACCTCACCCTGGGTCCCTGTTCAGCATGGAAGAAGCCAGAGCCATCTGAATTCCAATTCCCTATTGGAAATTTGGATAACCTCTTCAGAGGATGGTGTGATAAGAATAGGAGGTAGGAATTGGCTAGGCAGTTAGTATAAAAAGACTCCAAAGAAAAGTAGCCAGTTTCTTGGCTAAAAGTCAAAATGTCCTTGGGTCACTTAGCAACATACTATGTTCCAAAGGTCAAAAATGTCAGAAGTATTTGGGGGCTCTTATATAATCCCTAAAAGATTTTAAGGTTACCTCTTCAGAGGGGAGAATGTTAGAGTAGCAAAAGGCCCATTTAAAGAAAAAGAAGAAAGAGTACATGAAGTTGTCAGAAAAAAGTGATGGGGAGATATGGGAGGTGTTGGAGGGGAGGGAGTGGGCATGGGTTTGATCAAACACCTTATATGCATGTATGAAATTGTCAAAGATTTTTTAAGTTATAAAAAGAGAATGGAACAACCTATTCCTTAACTAGTTTTTTTACCTGTAAAACTTCTCAGGAGGATGGTTTTATTGTGAAAACATGTTTATACACTGATCCAATGTCTGCAATAATTATTTTACCACCACTTCAGTAATGATTTAAACAAAAGAAATGTTTTAATAGTCTCCATAGCACTTTTGGTGTTTCTATTGGGAATGTTATCTCAGCACATCTGGTACAAGGTGTTTTGTTTGTTTTTTTTTTTCAGTGAGGGAAAGATATAAGAAAAATTTCAATTACCCTAGAGCCTAACTCTTCATTCTCTTTTATTACTGAACTGCTGTGGCTTCAAAGTCTTGGTTGTAAAGTGTCTTTCCTCATACAACTTCCCGCCCCATTTTTCTTGCTTTCCATCATGGCAGAATTATTTAAGACAGTTTATGGGATTTCCAACAGAGCTTTAAAATAAAAGATTGCCCACAGTATGATATCCTGGCTAAATTCTCCCTTTCTGAGTAACCAGAAGAAATTTTTTTTCAAATAAGTCTTTTAGAGAATGACAGTACCTGAATTCTTGGAACCCAAACAGTGAGTAGTAAGAAAGCAAAAAGAATTTCCATTTGATCTTGAGAAATGAGATGATGAACATGGTTGGTATTTTGTTTGCGGGGGGTCTTTTCGAGACAGGGTCTCCCTGTATCCCCAGCTGTCCTGGAACTCACTATGTAGACCAGGCTGGCCTTGAACTCACAGAGATCCGCCTGCCTCTGCCTCCTGAGTGCTGGGATTAAAGGTTGGTATTTTTAATTGGTTTTTACAAAACATTTTTTTGTAGTTGACTAGTCAATCATGAATATCACAGAGTTTCTAAATTTCCTCATAAAAGTATCTCCTCATAAACTTTAAATTGTAATTCTTCAAAAAGAGGTTTGTGTTTCAAAGATACCAAATCTTTAATATCACATAAAATACACTGATTAATGTAGCTATTAGCATCTAAAATCTATAGAATATACCTCCTCTTAACTCTAAAGAGTTAACTCTAAGGAATATATAACCTCTCTACAAAATTAGATATTTCTTAATTATATTCAGATATTACGTATTTTCAATGTAAATAGCTCTAGTTTTTAAGAAAGAAGGAAACTGGCAAGGTAGTACATGACCATAATCCCAGTACTTGAAAGACTGAGGCAGGAAGATCATGAACTTAAGGCCAGCCTGGACTATGAAAAGAGGCTTTGTCTCCAAAATTCCTGTTTTGGAGAGAGAAGAGGGTGCTCCGTTTCTGTTCAAGTTGGAATAACAGAGACTCATTTACTCTCATGCTTGAAGCAAACTAGAAACAGACAAGGTATACAAAATAGGGACTTTCAAAGTACTGGACACCAGGAAAAGAAGGTAGTAACCTCTCAGTGATGCTAAACAGATCTGGCAAGGGCAAGCCCTATGATTGTTCTGTCTGAGAAAGCATCCAGACTCTGGGGACCAAGGGAGAAAGTGGCAGAGTCCAGCAAGTCCCGCCAAGTTCCCCAAGTTCTCCAGGTTGTGAATATGAATTCTGAATTGGGAAGACCGAGACAAAACTCACACAAATGCTGACAAGGAGATAACCGTGCAGGGAAAGATGGAGTCAAATACAACCTCCTTTAGTATCCAAGAGAACTGACCAGTACATATATGTGAAAAACAAAATAACACAAGGACAAGAACAACAGAAAGATCAAAGTGTCCTGCAAACAGACCAAGAGGAACAATGCCTACTTCCATAAGCCAAACAGGGAAACTTCACAATATGTGGGACTTTGGGCACAAAGCTGGGAAAGTCTTGCTTCAGTAATGGGGACTAATTAGCTCTCACCTAAACATGACTCTGGTCCTACCTAATAAAACTTAAAAGCAAGACCCAGAAAGATAAAACTGCCTCTAAGTAATTTAAATCTAACTCAGAACAAAGCTTCGTAATATTTACATGAATACAAATTTTCTAGTACTAAGCTAGTTAAAATTTGCAGTCAAAATTTAGCAATCATTAGAAGAAAGGGAAAACTGCAGCATATAAATAGAAGGGAAATTCAATCACAACCAGCTGAGAATTGTCAGATGTAAGAATTAGTGCACCAGAGAATTAGAGACTATAGCGTGCTTATAGTGAGCCATCCTCATTAGGGAGCATTAGGGAGCATCACAGAAGAGGAGGCAGAAAGATTGTAAGAGGCAGGGGTAGTGAATGACTACATTGAAACAGTCTTCTGGACATACCAGGGCAGTTACACATGAGAAGCTGCAGCAGTTGTGACAGCATGCACATGACCTACACAAGCTCAAGCCAAGCAAAATCCCAGCCCAGAGGTGGCATGAAGCCCTTGCCCTAGCTGGAGAACTCTTGGCAATTGGTAGCTGTAGGAGATGAGTCAGAGTGTGATGATGGGTAGGCTGATCAGGCTCCAGAAGATGGGCTCAGGCCCAAGAGCATTTGAGGAGCACAAACTGGGCTCAATATGAGAGAGAGAGAGAGAGAGAGAGAGAGAGAGAGAGAGAGAGAGAGAGAACACTAAGGGGAATAGGGAAGTAGTGATGAATCTGAGAAGAGATGGCAGAGATTTTGAATATGATCAAAATACACTATGAAATTCTCAAAGAATCAATAAAATATTATTAAAAATAAGTCTATTTTCATCTCACAAAAATTATGCAAAAATAAATGTATAAAAGGGAAGAAAAACGGGGCGTGGTGGCACATGCCTTTAATACCAGCACTCAGAAGGCAGAGGCGGGTGGATCTCTGTGAGTCCAAGGCCAGCCTGGTCTGCACAGTGAGTTCCAGGACAGCTGGGGTTACAGGGAGACCCTGTCTCAAAAAGACCAAAAAAGAAAAAAAGGGAAGAAAAGCTTTGGCCTGGACAGCTAAGTTCACACTTCCCAACTGCACATGACTGTCAAAAAATAAAAACAGAAAGAAAGAAAGAAAGAATTAGCATACAAGGCTATTAAAGCTGTTTTTATTATTGCACTTCACGTGTTCAGAAGATGAAGCAGAGAGATAAAAGACAAAGAAAAATAAATCAAATTTCTAAACTTAAAAACTATAATATTCAAGATAAATCCCCAGATGCTATAGCATTAGCCACTGCAGAAGAAAATTTTCTTTTAACAAAAAGATATAGAAATGGAAAGAAACAAAATTAAATACAAAGAGATAGACTTAAAATTTTTTATTTTTTATTTTTAGTTTGTATTTATTTTTATGTGTATGAATGTTTTGCCTGCATGTATGTAAGTGCACCTATGTCATGCAATGTCCACAGAAGCCAGAAGAAGGTGATGGATCCCCCTGGTACTGGAGTTATGGATGGTGGTTAGCCTCCATGTGGGTGTTGGGAACCGAACCCCGGTCCTCTGGAAGAACAGCAAGTGTTCTTATCCACTGAGTCATCTCTCCAGTCCCCCGAACTTAAAATTTTTAAACAACAGAGTATCAGTTTACGCTGAAGCAGCTTCATGTAGCCTAAAATATGTGAAATTTAAGTTCCTGAAAATGTAAGGGACGAGGAGATACTACTTGAAGGAAAAACAGCAAAACAATCCCCAGACTTGAATAAAACAAAGGTAAATATGAAAGAATTCTCATTGGAACCGCTATATACCAGAACACAATGGAGTGCCGGTTTTAGATTTGAATCCATCAGTTATAAATAATTATGGCTTCACAGCATTTTCATATGTACATATAGTGTATTTATCATCTCACTTCGTCGCCCTCTCTTGTTTTCCCCCATTCCCATGATCCCCTCCTCTTCTTAACTAACCCTTTCTACTTCCATGGAGGGTGTGGTTTGTCTTGTTTTTGTTGCTGTTTTCCCGTTTTGTATGTTTGTTTGATGACCCACTGCACTTTATCAGGGTTTCGTACAGGATCTTGGCTGAGGAATTATTTACAAGAGAATGTACTTAATTACCCCACCACTACTAGTATTCCCTCCTCCACCCTCTATCACATGTATTTAGTATCCCCTCCCCATATTAGTTGCTTTTCTGTTGCTGTGATAAAACACCATGAACAAGGCAACTTATAAAATGAAGGGGGCTTACCGTTCCAGAGGGGTCCATCAGTGGTGGGGCAGGCATGGCAGGAGGCAGCCAGAGCAGAAAGCTGAACAGTTACATCTTCAAGCAGGGAAGTGCTGCACCTCCCAAACCTCTACAAACAGCTCTCCAACTGGAGCCAGGTACTGAAATTTTGGAGCGTGTGGAGGACACATGCAAACCATCACGTGCCCTCCAATCTCTTCCTTTCTCTCTCGAGGGTCTCTTTCTATTTCGCAGCCCTCTTACACTCATTTTCACAGAAGCGCGTGTGTGGAGAACTTAGCAGATAGGATCCATGTGTGAGGGAGAACATTTGGCATTTCTATTTCTGACCCTATGTTACCTCACTTAATATAATATTTTGCAATTCCATTATTTTCTTGCAAATTTTGTCATTTAAATTTTACTCACAGCTAAATAAAATTTCATTGTATAATAAGTGCCATACTTTCACTATCCAGTGTTCAGTTGACGGACCTCTAGGCTAATCCCTTTTTCTTCCTTTTGTGAGTTGAACAGCAATAAAAATGGATATGGAAGTGTCTCTGTGGGAGGATATAGGAACCGCTGGGCATATGCCGCCTAGTAGTATAGTTGGATCATATGGCAGCTCTGTTTTTAGCTGTTTGTGAAACCTCCACACAGATTTCCACAGTGTCTACACCAGCTGATTCCCCCACTAACAGTGACTGAGGTGTTCCCTCTTTCCCACACCCATGCCAGCTTTTGCTGTCATTTGTTGTCTTGTTGATAATCATTCTGACTGAGGTGAGATGGAATTTCAAGGTAGTTTGAATTTGTATTTACCTGATGGCTAAGGACATGAAGCCTTTTAAAATATTTGTTAGCCATTTTTTTGTGTTTTCTTTTGAGAACCCTTGGCTCAGTTTCTTAGCCTGTTTTTTTTTTAAAAATTGAGTTGTTTATTTTCTTGTTATTTAGGGTTTGGTTTGTTTGTTTTTAGTGCTTTGTGATTTGTGGATATTTATCACAGCTGGCAAAGATTTTCTCCCTTTCTGTAGGCTGACTTTTCACTCAACTGTTTCTTTTACTGTACAAAAGCTCCTATTTTTCAGTTGGCCTTTTTTCCTGAACTACCTTTGTCCTATTTGGAAAGTAATTACCTATGCCTAAATCTTGACGTTATTCCCTATGGAACACTAATTTTTAACATACTAGGGAAAAATGTCAATCTAAAACCCTATACCTAGAGGTTATCTTTCACACATGTAGGTAATATAAAAATTTTTCAAAGGCTAAAGAGATGGCCCACTAGTTAAGAACATCGACTACTCCTGCAGAAGACCCAGGTTCAGTTCCCAGCATTCCAGTTCCAGGGGATCTGACACCGTCTTCTGGCCTCTGCAGGTATTGCACGAACATGGTGCGCTTACATAAGTGCAGGCAAAACACTCATACACATAAAATAAATATAAATCAATCCAAGAAATTTTATTTTTTTCAGATACTCTCAAACTGAAAAAAACTAACTAGTAGTACATTCCTCCTGTAACAAATGTTGAAGGACATCTTTTGAGCAGATTGAAAATACCAACTGGAAGCATGAGGCTACTCGGTGGAATGCAGAACACTGGGAACAGGAAACACATACGTTAATGCAAAATCTTTTCATTGTGAAATCTTATGTAAGACAGACTAAACCAAAATAGTGTAATGTGTTTACAGCATAGTTCAACATTTGCCTATGAATCTTGAGGGTAGACTGTGAAGGGCTGAAGATGCACAACCATGAACGGGAGGGGAGCCTAAAGTAACCAAATTGTAGCTGGCCAAGACAGATAAATGAAATTATGAAAAAGACTCAGGAAAAAGGAAGCAGAGAGAGAGGGAAAGGGTGACTAAGAAAATCAAATAGTGAAACCACAGATTTAAACCTGATCATAATTATGTTAAATATAAAACGTCTAAAATCTCGGTGAAAGGACAAAAAATATATAAATAGATAAAGAAGCGTGACCAAAGTACATGCAGCTTACGAGATATGCACTTTCAGGGCTGGGGAAGTGGGTCAGTAGATAAAGCATTGTCTGCAAGAGTGAGCACCTGAGGTTGGCTCTCCAGGACCCACATAAAAGCCAGTTCCATAGCAATGCGCCTGTGACACCTGAGTTCCTGCAGGAAAATGCAAGGTAGACACCAGAGAGTCCAGAAACTTGTGGGGCAGCTAGCTGGCATATGTAAAGGTGAAAGAGAGGCAGTGTCAAACAGGGTGGGCAGGCAAACACTGACACCTACGGTTGTCCTCTGACCACCACATGCATACCGTGGCACACAAGCTGTGGTTCTTATGCCTGCACTCATAGAAATACTCATGCATCATGCACACATATACAGAGAAGTACACTTTCAATAAAGTGACACAAATATGAGAATGGAAAAACACAATACCAATATTGATCCAAAAGAACCACAGTAGATCTGTGCATATTAAGCCAAACATTAACAGATTTCAGATATCACAGCAAAGAAAAGAACGACATGTTAGTGATTAAAGTCAATTCATTAGGAAGATATGACAATCCTAGTGCGTGTAATTTTAAAAAGAGTTTCAAAATATATGAAGCAAAAGAAAAACATAAACAAATCCCAGAAAGATTTAACTACCCCACCCTCAAAATCTGATAACAGCGACTAGACAGAAAATCAGCAAGGTGTGAAAGGCTTGCAAAATGCAGTCGGCTTTCACAGTCAGAACTGTACTAAGACCAACCACATTCTGGGCCGTAGAGCAAGTTTTAATAAGTATGAAGAGACCCAAATCACACAAAATATGCTTTCTAATTAGAATTGAATTAAATTAAAATGCATTACAAAAAATTTGCTGAAATTCCCAAAATATTTAGAAATAAAATGAGAGTAAGTCATAGTTTAAATATGAGATTGAGGGGAACGATAAAAATACACCCATTAGGGTTGTTATAACCTCCTAATGAACTAAATGAAAATACAACTTAAAAACTTGTGAGAGTCTCTCTTTAGGAAGGGAATTTATGGTACTAAGAAAAGAGGAAAGGTCACCTGTACTTTAAGTGAGAAACTAAAAAACTAAGATAAATGAGATCCAAAGTAACCAAAGGAAGGAAATAATAAATATCAGAGCAGAAATTAATTAGAAAAACCAGTAGAGACTATTAATAAAAATAAAAGGTAGTTCTTTGAGGATAAAAAAAAAAAAACAATGAAATAGAAAATCATGTAACAAGATCAATATTGAAAAAGATAGAGAAGAGTAAAATTAAAGGACAAGAACATTCCACATGCCTCACTGCAAACAGCGTGGATGAGGTGGACCAAGCCCCAGGAAACCTCAAACAGTGAGCACTAACCCAAGATGAAATGGATGGCCTGAGACTGCTTTAACTGTTAAAGAAATCAAGTTTGGGGTAATCCTGCCAAGAAAGCAATCTCCAGACCCAGATGGTTTCCCTGGAATTTTCTAGCAAACATTTAAAGAAGAAACAATACTAATTCTATGCAGTGTCATCCAGGAGTTAGAAAAGGAAAGAAAATTTCCAAATGCATTTTATGAGGCCAGAGTGAACCTGATACTGAGACCAAAGATAGTAAGAAAAAAAGCACACCGCAGAGCACTACTCCTTAATGAACAACAGTCATTCACAAACATCATCAAAGCAAACTGTGTCATATAGAAAAAGACTAATACAAAAAAGCGTGGTTTGTTCTGAAAGTACTAGAGCGGTTAATTTCTTATGAAAAATCAGTCCAATCCACCATCTTAACAGTTTAAAGAAGAAAAATACTACCAGTTGATATAGAAAATGCATTTAACAAAATTCAACATTCACAATAAAATTTGTCAGAAAATTGGACTAAAAGCAACCCTCTACTTCATAAAGGGCACCTACAAAACTTCCACATAGGTAGCAACAGTATGAAAGGCCAAGCGCTTTACCCCACTGTGAGAAAATACATGTGTTGGCCCTCACCACTCACATTTAACATTGTTCTGGGCTGTCCCAGCCAATGTGATAAAGGAAGGAAAAAGAAAGGAAAATCAACAAAACTCTTCCTATTTATAGAACACATGATTATTAATGTCTATGTAGACCATCCAAAATATCCACCAGAAAGTTGGAAAATTCTCCTAGACACTTAAGTGAGCTTAGCAAGGTCACAGGATCCAAGATGACCACACAAGAATTAATAGTATTCCTATGTACTATTTGAACAAATATGTAAAATTTGAAGTTTCATTAAATAATATTTAAAAACAGTGCTAAAATGGAAAAATATGACTAAATCTATTGAATATATGTATGAAATCTATTTTATTTTTCATATTATATATTATTTTTATTTTATGTGCATGAGTATATTGCCTGCATGTGTGTCTTGCAATGCCCATGTCTTGCAATGCCTGTGGAGGTCAGAAGAAGGTGTCAGATATCCTGGACCTGGAGCTAACAGTTGTTAGCTACCATGTGGGTGCTGGGACTCGAACCCAGGTCCTCTGGAAGGGCAACCAGTGTTCTTAACCACTGAGCCATCTCTCCAGGCTCCCAAAATCCATTTTAAAAGCTAAAAGTTGTTGTCAAATGAAATCAAAGACATCCTGACTGAGCAAAAAGGCATACCATATTCACTTGTAACACAGCGAAATTCTAAAACTTGATCTATAGATTTTCTGCCACCCCCTCAGAATCCCTGCACATATAAACAAATTCAGATGGTATGAAAGGTAGAAAAGCTCAAACAATTTTTAAGCTTAACATTGTTGAGTTTTAAGACTCTATAAAGCTGTAGTAATCCAAACAGTATAGTATTGTATTGACAAAAAAAGAGAAATACATGGAACAGAAGAAAAAGTCCAGAAATAGAGCCATATAAATATGGTCAAAGTGGTTTTTGGCCTTTATAAAGCAGTTCAATGGAAAGTGAATAGCCTTTTAAATAAATACTTTTAGAAAAACTGGATATCTCTATGCCAGAAATCAAAACCACAACATAAAACCTCATAGCTTATACCAAAAATTAACCAAAAATGGATCATCTACTTATATGTAGAATATAAAACTATGAAGTCTTTAATGGAGAGCAGAGGAGAAAATCTTTGTGACCTAGGATTGGGCAAAAAGTTCTTAGATGTAACAGCAAAAGCACGACCCATAAAACAGGACACTAATAGGCTAGACTTAGTGGAAATTAGCATTTTCCTCCTAGGAAAGTGAAAGTATACTTACCATGTAATCTAGGATTCTTCCTGCTGGCCGTTCACTCACTCTGGAGTAATAAAACTCACATTTGCATAAAACATGTACATGAATATTCAAAACCTCTCTATTAATCATCCCCAAGCTCCCCAAGATGAAAATCAACAGTGGAATAGAAACTGAGCTGGTCCATCTGTACTGTGGAAAGTTACTCAATTACAAGTGGCAAACTGCTGACACCTGCAGTGACGGGTGGATGCAGTGCTATGCTAAGTGAAACGAGCTGCTCTTGAGGAACTGCATTAGTGTGTGATAGCTCTCTTATCTGACATTTCTTTAAAAACAAAATTCTAAATTTGTAGAACAGATTAGTGTTACCAGGGCCTTGCGTGGCAGCCACAACCAAAGATAAATGCTGTGTCTTTAATGTGGTGGTAGTATATATGTTATATGGCCTCTATCTGTTAAACATGTAATAAAATTGGCAACTTATAACTACATCTGACTCATCTTCATTTCTCCCTGGTCTCCTGTAGAATTACCCTGGTGACCTGCCTGTTGAATAACACTCATACTTCCCCTTGAATGGGAAAGGTGTATTTTGCATATTTGCCATACTGAGTTTTGATGAGGTTTCTAAAATTTCTAACCATATCCAAAGAGGTCCACTCTTTGTTTAACTTTTTTTTTTTTTTTTTAAGACAGGGTCTCACTATGTAGCTCTAGCTGGAACTCACAACGTAGGCCAGGCTCTCCATGAACTCACAGAAATCTGCCTGCCTCTGCCTCCAAAGTACTGGAATTAAAGGCATGTGAACCTACCACACCTGAAAAAAGGTTCTTTCTGATCTTTTTCTTCAGTTCCCCCGATGACTTCTTGATGCATCTTACTGAATCTCTTTCCACTAAATCACGAAAGGCATGCTGTCTCCTCTCTGAATAATGTTAAGCAGTTTCAGCGGCACTCAGACACATCCCCCACCCCTGGCTTCTGCCTAGTTCCTTTGTTACCACTTTGATACTGGTACAGTTCCTGATCTGACCCCTACCTTCCGCACTTCTTTCCCATAATGTCCTGTTGTCTAACTACACTGTTTCTTAGATTTGACATGCATTGTGGCCCTTATTTCTTCAGGCCATTTCCCAAATTGTCCTTAGCATCTAGCACCCTAGTCCTTTGCTGGTTCTAATAAAAAAACCTCACCCTTCAAACCTGATTGAGGCATCCTCAGAGAGCACAAATCTTTCCTCTTCCCCGTTCTACAGCATGTTGGCAGGGGATGCTGCTATTCTGGCCTTTATCATATTGTTCATGAACTTAGTGCCTTCTTTGCTCTTCGCCCCACCCCTAAAGACAGCTCTTTCTGGCAAAGACTGTCTTCCTGCTTTCTGGATCCCTCATGCGCATGTCTTTGCCTTACCATAGACAGAAAATAGTAAGTACTGTTGAGTGACTCTACACACTACCTCACCCTCTAATGTGCCTGTGGTTGACAACAGCATGAAGTTATTAAACAGTGTTAATCATAGAGGCTTCTAGAGGATTCCATTTACCTAGACTTTGGTGTGTCCTGTGTATAAGATTTTGTATAGGATATGAAGTAGAGACAATCTCGTTAATTCCTTTCCCCTTCCTGGAAATCTCTTTAATTAACATTTCTAAGGCCTTTTGCTAGTGATCTAAAGGTCTCAGGAGATTACATATGGAGGAACTCACGTGGCTCTGAGCCAAAAAAATAGTTTATTGCTTCAGAGAGAGAAATTACTTTCTGGACAATTTAAACTGGATTTTTTTTCAGCATACACTTTAGATAATAATGCAAAAAAGAACCCATAAATTATCCAGACCCTAGAAAAGAGGGCTTTAATGGCCTCTATGTACCTGGATAGGCAATGGTCGTTTGAGAGATGCCAACAGAGAACTGATTATCCCGGAGCCTCTGGGCCAAGGGCTTCTCTTTCCAGCTGCACTTCCCACCTGTTAATCACTAGATTGCTAAACACTGGTGTTCTCGGTGTTCTCTCTCCTCATCACTCACTTTTTTTTTTTAATTAATTTTTTTTATGTGCATTTGGCTTGCATGTATGTAAGTGTACTACAGGCGTGCAATGCTGACAGAGACCAGAAGACGGCAACGGATCCCCTGGAACTGGAGTTACAAACAGTTGTGAGTTGTCATGTGGATGCTGAAAACCAAACTGGGTCCTCTCCATGTACAGGATATGCAGTCGGCGCTCTTAACTGCTGAGCTGTCTCTCCAGCCCCTCTTTCTCATATTTCTTGGGTGAAAAGAACCTTACATGAACAAATTGTTGACTTACCCAAGACACCATTGCCAAGACCCAATTAGAGTCAAGGAACTGTACTAAGCACTTGTGTTACTGCAGTTCCTTGAAGACAACACCGGCAAACTGGCCAGGTACATATCAAAACAAAAATAGCATACACCTTGGCAGACACGCAGGGATGTACTTTGTTCGTTTATTTGTTTGTTTTTCTTTTGTGTTTGCTTTCTGCTGGAAGGCTGGCTTTCCGTGTGACTGAAGCACCCCTAGTCGCAGGGATGTACTTTTAGAGGTCAGAGGAAGAAAAAGCGCCATTTGCCCAAGCTTTAGTACGGGTGATGAGATGGCAAAGCCAAATCTTGTAAACCATGTAAGAAATCTTTATCTTATTTGCAATGCAGAGACAAAGTGGTGTCCATAACCTTTTAAAAGAATCTGAAGATGTTAAATGTATACCTGTCTTCAGTCCTAAATTTCATGTCTTTGGTTTTCCAATATGAGATTAAGATAAATATATCCTTTAATGGCATTAATCCACTTGTCCTTATCCCCCAGGCTAATGGGTACAGTTTGGGTATGCTAATAGTGATTCAGAGTAAAAAGCAAAAATGTAACTCACCATGAGAACATTTGAGCTACTTATTCCAAGATATGCTAAATTTAACCTCAAAGGAATTATTACTTTAGTGGTATCTCTGAATGTCTTCTAAAATAAGATCAGTCTCCCTGTGTCTGGGACAGTTTAGATCTGGTGGGGAGTAAACAAGAAGCTGAACCCCTAGTGCCTCTCTTTCTGAGCCTCTCTGATGACCTTCTCAGCTGATCAGAGCAAAGCAGCTGCAGAGGAAAACAGGCGCCCTGTCGAACTCTTGCTGTGAAAAGATCCATGCAATGCCCAGTGACACTTTTGGGGAAGGCCCTGGACTAAACCTGCAGTCAGCTCAGTCTAGAAAGGCTCACATGCGGGCACCAGGCTTAGTGCAGCACCGGTAAGCACACGTTACCATAAATCAAGACATAATTTAATAAATGCCCAATAAAAGTGAAACAACTACCCGTAGAGCAGCTAATTATCTGGCAAAAGTCCCAAGGAACTGATGGCATTGGAAAATATTAAACAATGAATCCCTAAGTCAGAAAAAGAAAAAGAACTCAAAACCCCAGACATGTAAGAGGGGAGGGAAACCCTACCCACATTGTCTTGTTCATTATTCAAGACCAACACCATTCACTGAGTCCTAGAAGACAAAGTACTATCTATCTGGTTCTTGATGAGTGCTATGGTTTAAGTCTGAAATATCCTCCATAAGCTCATGTTTTGGTCACTTGCATCCTCAGTTGATGATATTATTTGGGAAAGCTATGGAATCTTTAGGAGGGGGGCCTAGCTGTCAGAAACGGGTCACTAGGGGTGGGCCTTTGAAGGTATGACCATGTTCTAATTCCAGTCATTCTCTCTGTTTCCTGGGCCACGTAAGGTCAAGAGCTGCCACCATATACTCCTTCCACAATGCGCTAAGCTGGTCTGCTATTTCTTCAAACACGAGGGACTGAAACTCTCTGAAACAAAACAGTGAAGCAAAATCAATCTTTTCTTTCTTAAGTTGTTTCTGTCAAGTATTTGGGTCACAATGACACAAAGTAGCTAATACAGGCATACCCACCCAGACTCACTTACACAGTGTAGACTCTATTTCTAGGCAAAATGTTGAGATTTTATTTCGTCGTGCTTTTATCTTTGGACTTCACTATCCCTTACATGGACAGAAGGAAACATTTGATGGTTATTTACCCACAGCTTTTATTAGGTCCATTCATGAAGCTTTAATTCACACTTACTCATTGATTTCTAACTACAACTAGTAAAAGCACAACCTAGCAAGCTTAAAGTCTTTTTGAGGCAAGGTCTAACTCTGTAGCCCAGGCTTGCCTGGGACTTGCAGTAATTCTGCTTCAGCCTCCAGAGTACTTGGATGACAAGCATGAGGTACCACACCTGGCTCTAACCACCTACATCACTGTGGAGAACTGCCACTCAAAACTGGTGTGAAGCCAAGCTCAAGTACCCCATCTCAAAGAACATTCAAAGGTTAATCCTACAGAGACAGCATGGAGGACTCAGTCCTATAACCCTGGTCACATACCAATTGATAAGCTGTGTTCAAACATCTCTCACTTGAGCAAACCAAATCCACATCTCCAATAGACTTATTTTTTAAGGGAATGGATTAAGGGAAAGGGGGCAGAGAAATATGAAATAGAAAATAAATACAAATGCAAGTTGTTTTAATAATCATTTTATGACCACAGCAAACTAGTACAGAGGTTGCCCTGTACAAAATACAACAAAGATTCAAAGTAAGATGTTCCCTTAACAAGGCTGAAGGTTACAGTCTCTTGTGTTTGGAATTCAGGCTGAGTTCTTGTTTTTGGATGATTCACTAGGTGTTTGGCACAGACCATCAACACTAAGCAAATTTGACCTGGGTAGAAGTAGATGAAGTATCTGGTTTCATACATCACATAACTACTCAAGTTCTGCCCCATGATGCAATGCCAGGTGGGGTTGAATGTCTCAAACTCTTCCTTTTTAATTTATTTTATCTATCTGTATGTATGTTTGCATGCATGAGTTTATGTACACTTTGTGCATGCAGGAACCTGCAGGGGCCAGAAGACAGTGTCAGATTCCTTAGAACTGGAGCTATAGGTAGTTGTGAGCTACCATGTGAGTGCTGGGAACCAAACAAGGGGCCTCAGCAAGAGCAGTAAGCATTGTTAATCACTGAGCTACCTCTCCAGCCCCTTCGAACTCTTTTTTCATATGGACCTCAGTATCTTTTTTGACAATACACTTTTACAACACCTGAGTGGCACGCTGTACTACGTCCTGATGTATCTCCTCGGACAAACCAGCATTTTTTAATCACTTTCCAGTTGTACATGGTTCCTGTGGGGCAGGGAAAGCAGACTGCTATACTCTCCTAGGTACTGGTATGGCTCAGGCTGGAAAGAGATACCTATTTAAAACAGGGTGCATCTTAGCCAGAATATTGAGGTTTTCTGCGGGAAATGTTCTAGAGCCACCTGTTTCTGGACCACCATGCTTTGTCACTGTCATAAAATTATTTGAAGGGGGTTGAGATAGGGTCTCCATGTAGCCCCAACTGACCTGAAACTCACTGTGTAGACCAGGCTGGGCTCAATCTCATAGAAATTGCCTGCCTCTGCCTCCAGAGTGCTGGAGTAAAAAAGGCATGCAACAACAGCACAGCCAACTAATGTCAAGATTCTTGAAACTACATCTTAGAAGATTATGCCTTGGTGTTCTGGAACTTTTAAATGAATCCTTATTCAAATATCAATCTAATTTTGAATGACTGCCTCTAGTTTGAATATGGCTGTAAATGATGAGTTATTAAAATAGGCATTAAATGACTTAAAGCACTACTAAGGGTACAATGTGGATGACTGGGGTAAAATTTATAACTGACAATATCTGATTTTCATTTTTTCTATAAAGTATGCATGTGATTTCTCTACCTCCATCCTTCTCCAAAATGTTTGGAGTTATAGTATACCAATTTCTGTGGTAGAGGAGAAACTGGGCAGGATGAGAGCCGAATTCATATGTGTGATCTTATCTCCATTCATTTACCAAATCTGCTACCCTGAGAGTTCTCATTTTGCCAACACCCCTCACAAAAATAAACCCTTAGCCAAGCAGCAGAAATTCATTAGTCCCCATCCAGTGCTAAAATATCCATGATGAGTCAAATGCCTTGAACTCTAGATGAGTACAGTTCTTAGTTCCACAGTAACAGTTTTGGGTAGATTTTAAAAGAAACCATTATAGATTCTAAGAAAACAAACTAGCAAGGTAAGAGGGAAAGTGCAATAACTGGAAGATGAGACCCAGGGAAAAAGTTTCCAGAATGGTCCTTACTCCTCTGAGTTATATCAAGCTTTGGTATCAAACGTAGGTTGCATATTTTGCTCCATACATGCTCAGTTTATTCCATAATGGACTGTTGATAGCCTAGTCAGAGCTCTGGCATAGAGGGACATTGACTTCTAAAGTTCTCATAATCGTAAAGAGATCCAACGGAGACACTTAGCTCCTGGTTCTATAAGCTAGAAGATGGAAGAAAGAATTCTTGCAAGGACCTGGTGTGCTAGCTGCCTGTGATGCACCCAGGAAATCCCCATAACCCAAGTCTGGGGCAGAAGAAGGCTAAGTTGACAATAATTCTGTATTTTGAATTCAAGTTATCCTTCCTCCCTAAAGGATACCAGTGTGCCAACTTTCCATAAGTTAAATAGTAAATAATCCCCTAATTCTGGGAAAAGATGATGATGAGGTGTGAACCAGGTAAAAGAAGCTCAGTGTTCTGCATTTGGGAAATTATCTTTTTTACTTTCTTCTCTTTTACTATAAGTATAAATTTATTCCTGCGTAATAGCTACTCTTGGTTGGTTACTTGCTGTGGCAAGGAGTTTTTCCAAACATTTTTTACACATTTTCTCCTTGAAAAATCCTCATGAGTTTAGATAACCAACCTAGGTTCATGGTTACTGAATATACCACCTCTGAGACTAGAAGTTCCCATACTCAATCACAAAGCCATGCTGAAGCTCAGAGATATTTCCATTTCCCAGGTCACACAAATAGCTGAATTCAAATCCAAACCTGTGTCAGACCTGAACCCTTCCTCCTTCCCATGCTTGGTTTTCTTACTACAAGCAGCCCTGTAGCTAGACAAAAGAAGAACTGGTAATATTTTACCATTTTATTTTTTTGAAGGAAGCCTATCCCTTAAAGAATCAGATAAACATCACAAAATATTTTATTTCTAGGCTTGGACAGATGTATTGTGCAAGCATTTTTATCACTTGATGAAGTCTGAATCTCTCATCTTACTCTGAAATCAGTGCTCTTGAAAGAGCCTCTATTTGTGATGCATCCAGGGTCTTTGTTCCCAAATGGGTTTTTCTACTACCTCCCAGGCTAGTCATCTAAGAAAGATTTGAAACAAAGTAGAAAATGTGGGATTCAAATAAGTCTGAAAGTTCAGAGCACGGGATTCTCAATTTAAGAATGGACTTGACTATTACCAGCTTTGATCAGAAAGATCCCACTTAGGCTTATATTAAGCTGCTTATTCACTAAAAAGGGATATACTCAGATATATTTGTTTGTTTTTTTTATTTTGTTTGAGGCAGGGTCTCAGCATGTAGCCCTGGCTACCTGGCTGACTTCAAACTTTCAGAGATCAGCCTGCTGCTGCCTCCCAAGGACTGGGATTAAAAGCATAATTAGGGGACTGGAGAGATGGCTCAGCAGTTAAGAACACTGATTGTTCTTGCAGAAGACCCGGGTTTGAATCCCAGCACCCACATTGCAGCTAACAACTGTCCAGCAGCATCGCACAACATGGGTGCACTCACATACACGTGGGCAATACACTCATACACATAAAATAAAAAAATAATAAATAAATTTTTAAAATAAATAAAATTATAATTAAAAGTATATGCCACCCTGCCTGATTCAGATACACTGTCAACTGAGGCTTCTAGGAATTGTTCTAGAGATAATTCTTGTACATTTCGGCTGAAAGCTAAGTAATGGATTAAGAAAAGAGAAAATCTGGCTATCACATAGATGTATGTTAACAAATGTTAAAAGGTGACTTTTGCATAAAAAGAATTATAAAAGTCACCAAAGCCTTTCAACTCCTAAATTGAGCAAGGTAAATAAAGCAATATATAGAAGATAAATCGGAAACTCTCAACAATTCGGTGCTTCTTGTGTAACAACTGATTTTAGGGTGATTCAACTTACACTAGGATAGCTACCCAGCATTGCCCACATTCCTTTCTTGCTTTCTTAAATCTCAAGAGATGTTCATGCTCAGACAGGAGCCCAGGACCTGCCTTGAAGCTTCAAGAGGTAAGCACAAAGCCCTTCAGGTTATATTTTTCCTAAACCTTTCAAAAGGCCAAGAAAGTTATACTTGTGTGTGGCAGTGTTGGCTCTCTATTCTAAAGTAGGGGTGTAGCTTACTATGCCATTCCAGATGAATTGAGAGATGATGAAACCCACTCAGTTCCCATTCCCTTCCCACAACTGTGTTCAAATGGATGTGGTTTGTGCTTAGTACCTAGTAAACAGTGGAGTGCCTCTTCCTTCTCTGTGCCTGGCCCAGGTCTTTGATGTTTGATGCCTACAAAGTTATGCCCCACCAGAGCCATCAGGCAGCTTGCCACGTTCCTTCTCCATCTACCTTCTACCCCGACACACGCACACATGCACGCACGCATGCACGCTTGCTAAAGTACACCAAGTAAGTGATTTCTTGAGGGTTACCTTTTGTTTTTTACATCTTCCAGTCATCCAAGCATGGTAAAGCAATTTTAGATCATTATATAATTTTCCCACAAAAGTCAATGGGCTTTCATAAAATCTGTTAGGTACCTGGCATTGTGCTTGGCATTAAAAACAGTGCAGACGATTTGTTAAATGGTCTCTGATGAGAGAGAGAGAGAGAGAGAGAGAGAGAGAGAGAGAGAAGAGGAGGAGGAGAGAGGAGAGAGAGGAGACAGGAGAGGAAAGTTATCCATTGGGAATTAGAACACATTATACATCAAAAGTAAACATATTCAAGCAGCTGTATGTAAATAAGAGGTAAATTGTTCAACATATAAAAATGACCCGATATACAAGATTTTTGGCCATTCTGACTTTAGTGTGCATAAATAAAAAGCCTCGTTTTTTTTTTTTGAATGCCTTCTTGCTTACTCATTCTGATCTTTAGCATGTAATCCATAAAAGGCCATTGCTCCCTTCATAAATCTTCTATAATTCAAAGCACAGCTCTCAAAGTTCAGAAACTAAGCAGATTAGCTAGTGCTGTTCCTCACTGAAATTGTCAGTATATAAACATCTCCCTGGAGTCACAACTACAGTTAATGCAAAAGTAAATCAAAAGTCAGATATAAGTTCCAATGATGTATCGATGAGATTGCTAATAGTGTGTATCTGAATTACAGCATTATTACAACCCCCCACTAATTGCTATTCTCATTAGTTTATAACATTTTAGTTTATGCATGTAGATGAATATACATGCCTACACATATGTATATTTGGAGTTATAAATTTTGCATTTCATAATGACATATTTTTTGCCACTAGATCAGCTATGCTATTTTTAGAAACATTACTCTCTTTGCTTGGAAATCATAACCTCTTAGTCAATCTAAATATGACTTCATAACTTTTATAGTGTTCACTCATACTTTTACAAAACCTTATTGTGATTATAAAATAGTTCTGTGTGGTTATAGGGAAAAAAGTGACTTCTCATGATATATCTTTAAAATTCTTTGGGTTCTTAATTGGTGTCTCATATGTTTCTGTGAGGAAAAGTTTAAGAAGAAGGGGGGTTTCAAACAAACTTGGAATCTGTTGTATCTCCATTTGCTAATTAAATTAAAGTTGAATCACCAGGAAAAGAACAATACTTTCAAGAGTCTATGTACTCTGGAAAAAATATTAAGAGCAATTTAAAATGCAGAACACCATTACTTTTATTCATTAGGCAAAAGTAATTCTCTGACTAATTCATCATTCCCCTTTAGGAGAAAGAGGTCTCAACATTCCATTTCCATTTTTAGACTCTAAATTTTTTCATTAAAAGAAATTTCAGCATTTGAATTTTCGACTGATCTGGTGGTTCATTTTAAATCAGTGGCCTCTATAAATGATATATGCAGAGCAATCATCTTATTGAAATACGCACACTGTTACAGGGGATCTAGAAGGGCCGAAGAATCTATCTACATTTGTAAGCACTAGCTAAAGTCCTAGTATCTATAGTATCAGAAGTATGTACTTGTAAGCCTTCGCCAAGGGTGCTAGTTCATGTGAACCACCCCGATATTGTGGGGTCTTTATTCCTGAGTTGCCTTTTTCCTTCCATGTTCTATGTTTTCCCTCTTTATGTTGCTTATATTAAAGGTCGCCAATCCAAAGAATATCCCAGCAAATCTTTACTTCTTAACTCTCGAAGCTGATCTGGGTCTAACTTTTTTCCCAGTATGACCTGGGAAAATGACCTTTGTACAGACCTTGAAAAAGTTCTAGCTATATATAGACACACACTTATTATGCCTAAGTAGGTTTCGTGTGACCTTACTCCCAGCATTCCATCCTGACCTGACCACCTGCACAATTTGCCTGACCCCTAAGCATCACAGCACTGAAAGGGGCCCTGAAAACTCTACAGAGTAGTAATGAGACAAGGCCAACCCATTGCCTTCCAACTGCTCTGTTCCCAAAAAACTCTTTGCATTTGGTAGACCCAGTTCAAGATGTGATGAAAGTTGTACTACTAAAAGAGTTAATAAGCTTTTCTTTATACTGAATGAGACTAAAGGGAGCAGGAAGTGGACTCTGTTTGCATTGCTAAGCAGTACTCATAAGTGCTTGTAGTTGGGGCAGAAAATGAATTAGAATGGTGAACCTATAGGATTTAGACGTGCCTTATCTATGTAGACAGAGAACAGGAGGCTGCATGGGTTATGTGGTGTTTGTAAATACTAGGTCCCCACAGAGATGGTAAGGAAATGGTGCCAAACTATCCAGATGTATGCACTGGTCAGTGAGTGCCAAATGGGTTATGTGGCCAGAGATGCAGAATGCTTGTAACATGCATTGTAAATACAATACTCACGTGTCAAACCTGTACTACCAATCTCTGGCCACCTACTGAATATTAAGAGATTTACTCAAGACATACCTAGGGGACAAGTTCGGGCTGACAAAGGCCTCACAGGTGTTCATATTTGTCAAGATGTTGAATTATAAGTTCAGAATACAAATACAAACAAGTACTGCTTGGATGACTTCTGAGAGTTTAGCACTGTCAAGGGCAAATACCATAAAACATCCCACTACTGGAAGAAACTAAAAGTATATCACTGGGGCTCATTATCCCCAGGCCTCTTTTGGATTAAGTTTATACATGTTCATTCCGAGGCAATTATGAATATCCTCTGAGATTTTTAAAGACCCAGATTCTTGAGATTTGGAAGAAGTTATAATGTGGGTAAGAATTTGTATGCAGGACACTATTCTAGATACCCCAAATCTTAGACTTGGTGGCAACATCAGAGTTCCTTAGTCCAAACTGCTGCTCAAAGCCAGAATCCTGATTCTCCTTGCTTGGCAGATGGTCCCCAGCCTGTTATTCCATACTTCTAGGGGTGGGGAATGTAGCACTTTTTGAGACACCATACCCTGGTGATAGTTCCAAATATTGAAACACCCTCCCTGGTACAGATTTGAAATACACCTTTTATAAACACATGGTTCTATTTCAGCTACCTGAGCTATTAAAAGTTTTGATCTTCCTCCACCTTGATGAAGAAAAACTCTCCGCTGCCCCAAAGTGTACATCAAATCAATACCCTAGTGCTTCCAGTTCCCTTTCTTAGTCCAACATTTATCCAGTCATTCAAATGAAGCAGATTATTAGGATGCCCCTAAAAATGTGGCTCTCAGAACCAAACGTAGCACTAAGATGCGACCTAACTAGTCCAGATTCAGCATACCTACTCTCCACATAAGCTGGCCTGGTTTCATCAGCGCTGTAATTATGATTCTTTTTATGAGTCAGTGATACTTCTGGTTTTGAAATGACTTTTAAAGAACCGAAAATCTGTAGCATCACATATGAGCATTCTTTTCTTCTCATTGTTAATTAGATGATAGAATTCTCTTTCAACCTAAATATAGAAACCATCATAACCCTTTTAATAAAGGTCAGCTGAATAACTTTCCTGTATTATTGTAGTTGCTCAAGAGTTTTAAAACTATTTATCTCAGGGGTTAACTGAAGATTACATGACAATATCTTTCTCATGTTTAACAAATCATTGATAAAGATGCTGACTAGTATGTAGTCCAAGAATGTAGTATTTTACATACATCCTTATAATGGCTGTGGTTTACTAGCAGAGAGCCCTGTTCGTAGAAGTGATTCTTTGAATGTTGAATTGGATAAGTTTGCACTTGTGTCCACTTGTGTTCCAAAGCAAGCCACCAAAGATTATCAAATGCTTTGCTAAAATCAAGCATAGTCCTAGGGTAGAAATGAGGCCTAGGTAGAGATAGCAACCTGCATTCTAATGCTTGCTAGTTGAAGCCCCCAGCTAGCCTCATTTATAGTCTTTATTCTTACTTACAATTTTTCTTGAGACAGGGACTCCCTATAGCCCCAGCTGACCTGGAATTCACTATATAGACCAGGGTGGCCCCATCTCACAAAGATCTGCTACCAGAATGCTGGGATTAATTATTTCATTAAGTGCCGATTATTTTCTGATTTGCTACCCATACAATTACTATTACAAAGAGCAAAGGTGAAGTACATGAAGGAGGTCTGTAGTCATCTGAGCATTAGGGTTATGGTCATGTTTACTCACAGATGTTGTCTACTATTGCATATGTAAAAGGAATAAGATCAGTTTAATATCACTTGTTCTTAATAACTTTAGTTTTCTATATGTTCACAAGAGGCACTGGGAAGTAGGAATTCTATATCTCAAGCTTGCTGTTATTTGATCCTTAGATCTAATTCTAAGTCACTTCTTCTTTGAGCCCACTAGATTCATCCCTTTAAAAAGAAAAGAAAAACAGTGGTGAGGCCAAGAGCCGGTGCGTATAAGAGACCGGAGAGCAATGCTAAGGAGCACCTCGCTTCGCATCTCTGAGGGAGCTCGTCCTTGGCAATCATTTCTGTACCTCTGTTCTTCTGTGAAATGAGGTTAATGCTAGCATCTTTAGTTACAGAGCTCTGTGTACTTCGATAGTAGGAGATGTTTCCTGTTTCAAATTTTGGCTTAGCTTTTGAAGTCTTAGGCTAGAAGAATTAGAAAACTAGTTTTTCCTTGCGTTTACTCAAGACATGCAACATTGCCTAGTGGATTACAGCATCACAGTAAAGATAATTTTAGTACTCTCATCCAAAGTAGTCATAAGTGCTCTGCTAAATAGCTAAGGTTAGACTTTTTTAAACCAATAAATTACTTGTTTTTAAAAAAGAAAGGGAGAGCAACAGTCATACAAATGAGAATGCATAAGTCAGCTTTATCAACGTCCACCATGCTGCTTACAATTAAAACCAATCAGCAAAACACTCCTTTTGTATAAATTCATAACTCAAAGCTTGTGAACAATTCTAATGACTATAAATTGATTCTTAATATGTATTGTATAATAATCAAATAGTATTTGTGCATGGATTTATTTCCCCTAAAAGGAAAAATATAATTGTGCCATGGAACGTAGCAGAATTATTCCTGGTTCTTTCTGGTGTGAACAAGGAAATTCTATCTATGAACTATAATATAGATTATTTAGATTTCTCAGGGACTGCAATGGATTGCATTTAATACTGCTATTTTTTTTTTCTTTAACAATTTCGAGCTTCTCTGATGAGTTGAAATTGGTTCTCCAGTTTTCTACCAAATTGCTTTCAATAGACCTGATCTGGATATGTTTAAAAATAGTGATACACCTCAGAACTAACTGGGCAATTATTCAAAAAGGTCAAATTAAAGGCACAATTTGAAAAGGAAGCCATGATTTTATAACCAGTTTTATATTAATCCCAGAGATCTAAGCAGAAAATTCAGTTTATTCACACTACCCTAATTAAGCCTGAATACTGGCTAGAATCTAAGCTACACACTTAACAGTAGAGTAGGATAACTTTCAAATAGTTCCACAAATTTCAGCAAAATGACTCGTAAAAGTCTAACAGACCTGGTCCATAATGTGTATGTGTCCCTGACATACAGAACATGGAATTTCTACTGGATTCAATGCAGAATGTGCCTATATAATGCTTCGCTGTTTAGGGGAATGTTAATTGCTATCCTCATATCTTTCCACCAATCCAAGGAGCTGTTAGAAACTATAAATTTGAGTGTTTCACACAGGTGGGTTATGATAACAAGTTGTCTGGCAAGGCAACCCTGAAACTTTATGTAATAGTTCCACTTAGGGAAGGTAGTCTCTAGCTCCAGCAACACACAAGAGCATTGGGCTCTTAGTTCTGTCAAGACAATTGTCAAGAGACGAAACTTTCAGTCTTCTCTTAAAATCCTATGTTATCAATGCTTTGGCAAGGCCGATGGGCCCACTTTCATGGAAAAACCAAGGAACTCATCTCAGCTTGAATTTGTAAATCTGATCTGCTTGATTAACTAAGAATTGAAGACTAAAGAAGGGTTCTGGGTGGAAATAGAAGTGAGCTGACCTTGAAAGAAGTCTCTGAGAATGGACTAGAGAGCAAGAGGGGTGCCCTGACAGTCATACCTGATGTTTTTCCTAAAAGAATGGGGAGATAATTTAAAGCAATAATAACCTTGGGTAAAGCTAAAAAGGGAGGCCAAGAGAATAAAACCAAGATCCAGCAGAAACAGAACTTGTGGTACCTTGGAGGGTCTAGATTGGTTTGAGGACTACAAGTTTGAAAGAGATTAGTGTGAATGAGGACAGAAATAGAGACTGATGAAAATTATACAGGACTAAGTGTTCAGAAGGAGATTCAAGGCTAGACTTGGGTAGTACCAGACTTCTGCAGCCAGGGTCTGAGAAATGCATGGCCCTGGAGGGCCTCCCACTCACCTCCTCTAGCTCATCATCCTTTCACATTCCTCCCTTTTCCCAGCAGCATCAACCTCCACAGCCCTGGAGGCTTCAGTTTAGTTCTTTTCTCTTCAAATCCTGTGTTCTTCTTTAACTTTTGCCACTTGTTTCTATATTAGTTTCCATAGACAGACTTCTAACAGTAGTCTACACTGGCTTTCCATGTCCCCTTATTGCTCTTGAGTCCCCAGCCCACTCTTCAGGGTTTTCTCCCCATTGATCTTGTCAAGGTCACCTCTGACCACCTGTGTTCAGTAGATGTTTCCCCCCTTTCTTTTGCTACTCTATAGTATTTGACACAGTGGGCTCCTCCCTCCTGGAAAATCTTATTCAGTTTCCAGAACCACCTATTTTCTGTTTTCTCATTCCTCTACTCCTTTATACTATTTAATACAACATTTTCTGGAAGTCGTTTCTGTCATGGAGAGCTATCTGCAAAAAAGCTTATTGAGAGACTTGCCTTGGTAGATGTACTTGGTAGGACACAGGAAAGCAAGAGAATTGCAGAGGAAAAAGATGACTGACAGTGAGACTGGGACCAACTATAAGGGGAGCTTTAACCCTAGAATAACTCCAGAGTTGTCCCAAATTGAAGCCAGTGACTAGACCATTGGATTTGGACAACTCCAATAGTTGGCTATAGGCCACCGTCTGGGAGGACTGTAATCCTGGGCAAGGTAATAGTTCCTGAGAGGGGTCCCATTGAGGGGCATTGTCTATTATGGGGACCTTACACGACTCATATCCAAGCTGAACTCTATTTCCACCCCAATCCTCCCGCAAAGCCGCTGCTTAAGCTACCAAATTCTCCAATGGTGCCAGTGGCGGCATCTGCCCAGCTAGGATCTGCATACCAGCTATGCCTGCATGATCCAGAGACCACCTTCTGCCTCTCCTCCTTGTGCCCCATGTCCAAATACTCACCATGTCCTGTAAATAATTTTATGTCATTAATACTTCTGTGTCCAGCCCCTTCTCTCCATTCCCCATGCTGCCACTTTGGCCAGCTTCTTATCTGCTGCTTCTGTTCAAGGATGGACTGCATTTTGCAAAATGCTAAAATTCCTTAATTGCCTTCTCATTGTTATTCTGCCAGGTCTAAACTCCTTAGGCTGTCACAGTTCTTTCCTGACCTACCTACCTCCCCACCTTCTCCCTCCCTCTCTGAGTTCTCCTGGGATACAGCTAACTGGCTATCTAGTTTCTGACTTACAGATAGCACAGGCCTGACCCCCAACAGGTCACCCCCAACACTAGATCATGTTATATTTGGAAGTCATTTCTTCCTAGTGAGAAACAAAGCCCTTGATCCAGTGCAGTGACAGGCCAGGCATTTCACTAAATACCAGGATTAATTCCAGGAGATCACATGACCTTTTAGGCTGCCCAACCTTGGCAAGAAAACACCCCCTCACCCCCCTTAGCTGGGCTAATCTGAGACTGAATGTTGCCACTAAATCCTTACTGAGCATGACTTATGCACCCAGCTGTTAACACCAATATACACCCAGTGCCGAGACCAAGCGCCATTCCCCAGGTGCTTACACATCCCTGCCTGCTAATCCCTTCGCCTGCTAGGGAAGCAAAGGGACGAGCCGGGCCACCTTGAATCAGTGAAGAGCAGGGTACTCTGCCACCGTGCACTTGATGGCGGTGTGCTGTGTGGTGTTTATTCTCCACACCAGGCCGGATTAGATGGAGTAGACTAGAAATTCCCTTCACTGACCTTATGTCACAGGAAGGTACTCATTGCTCATTTCTGGACTAAAAGGAGAGAGAGAGGGAGAGGTGGAGAGGCTGTCGGGAAACCTTGTTATTTCTGAAAAATCACTTCTGGTGAACACAGGGCCCGTCTCTGAAAAGCACGGCCACATTTTGCCTTCAGAGTAGCAGGGTCTTTTGATGTTTAAGGAGGAACCCAACACAGCCACGCAGCCACCCGCCGGACGCTGAATTCAGCCTCCCGGCCCCCGAGGTAGCAAGGGGTGCGTATCTTTGGTGTCAGCAGACCCCGAAGGCAGGGTTCTAGAACCACCGCGCCCCAACCCCTCACCCGGGTTTCAAGCTTGCCCCTTTCGCACTGCCCTTTTGCCTTTGCTTTCTTCTGGAGCTTGTGGATGTTACCCTAGAGGGGGCTGCAGCCCCGCAGGCTTCCTCCTCGCCGCCACCATTTGCTGTTCTTGGCTGCGAGTCAGGTGCCTGGAGCCAGCGGCTCAGCGAGTGAGGACCCGGAGCTCTGCTTACCCAAACAGCTGGCTGCGCGCAGTCTGCACACGCTGGGCAGCCTGTGCCAGGCCTGACACTGGCCTCCATCAGATGTGCAAGTCAAATAAACTAGAGTGCAAGTCCTGGCACCGGGCACGTGTCACCACCCCTCCCCCCAAGCTGCATCTAGACAGGGTCTCCGGCTCCGTGGCCTGAGTGCTTGGCATGTTTCTTCTTTCTTTTTATTTTCCCAATAGATGCATACTGCTTTTCCTCAAAATTTCTTTGGAAACTCCTTGGCATTGCATTCCCAAAACATCTTTTGAAACACAGTGCCATCCTCACTAGGTCTTGAGGGCACTGCCAGGAACTTGCATGCTCTGCGTTCCAACTTCCACATCCCTGGGGCTACAAGGTCTAGAAACAAATCATCCTTGGGCCTTTCATTGCTTATGGAGGGAAAACTATATGGCAGTTATAAATAAGTCCGCGCTGCCATCTAATACCAACTTTTTCAAAGCTGAAGATTTGCACAGAACTTTGTTCACAGCTGTTTTCTCAGTCTGCAAGTGATGCTGGGCTCCTCCACACTTAATAAGTGCTAATGAATGAAGGCCAGGCCATGTGCTAAGCCTCACATTTCCTGTCCTGGCTCATCTTCATGCACTTGATAGAGGACCAAAGGAGGCCTCAGAGAGAATAATTTGGGAGCCCAAATTCACCCAATCTGAAAATGTGGATCCCTTGATCCACCATGAGGTCTGAGCCCGGGTGCTTAGTCATTACAAGACACTTCTTACCACCTACAATGGTCCCCAAGCAATATTCCTAAGGAATTTTTCACTGTAGAGTGGGCTCGCTCAGCACCATGGATCAGGCTTAGCATTATTTATGCTGCAATACATTCAGGCAACCTTCCTTGCCTTTTACTTTATACTTGTTATTTATGCTTTTGCATGTATAGGCAGTTCCACCACAGTGCAATATGATTCCTGGAGAATCTGACTTTCTGGGAAACACACAGTAAAAGAAACAGGACTCAGATGGAAGGAGCCTTTTCGATATCCCTGCAACTTTGTGAACAGAACACCTGCCAAACAATAAGGAACCTATAAAAACACTGGCATGATTTAAAATAAATACTATAAATGTGGGACTTCACTTTAAAAAGTAGTTTGTTACAGGGGAGATAAGGCAGGTTGAGACTGCTAAATAACAAAGGGCAAATGCACAAAAGTGGGCCGCTTCATTAAAAGTACTTCAAAACACATGACCCAGTCAAGAAAGAAGGTGGGATAGTGGGTGCCACACTTAGTACTCAAGTCCTCAGCAGCTGGCTTAAGTACCGATGTGTCAGGGCCTTGAACACAGCAAGGTTTGGGACATCACATGTCTGCCAAATCATCCCCTGTGTTCTGATGTCATTTTCCTATCATCCACAAACACCATTCTGCAAGGACAGTGTGTTACTGCCAATCTCCTCCTCCCCAAGCGAGGATAAATTGCCACGGGGATAGAAAAACCTTTCTTCTCTTCATTATCACGAGGGCCTGATGTTTCCACCTTCCCAGTGCCTGGCATTTATAAACCTTTCAAACTGTGTTAGTTTACATTTTTGTCCCTCATCAAAGCACACACATACATGAACATGACTTTTTATATCTATGTACAGTAGTGTGTATGTTTACCACACATGACTTATAGAACCATGTCATATCTGCCTGTTGTCCATAACTGATGTGAAAATTATCAGTAATGTCTTTTTCTCCTTTTTTTCTTTTTTTCTTTTTATTTTATGTGTATGCGTGTATTGCCTGCATGTAGGTAAGTGCACCCGTGTCGTGCATAGCCCGTGGAGGACAGAAGAGGCTGTCGGATCCCCTGGAACTGGAGTTACGGAAAGATATTAGCTGCCATGTGGGTGCTGGGATTCAAACCCAGGTCTTCTACAAGAATAATCAGTGTTCTTAACCGCTGAGCCATCTCTCCAGCCCTATCTTTTTCTTACATACACTTTAGCTTCATCCTTTGTATATAATGTAATTTAAATGCTTTGAACCATGACGGGATGTATCCCATACCATCTCTGCAGCTTCCTTTTATCATAAAAGGATATACTTTCTTGATGTTTGAATCGTTATCCACCAGTCTGTCCATCCTTCCACTCATCCAACAAGCATCAGACACCACAATGAACACTTTGAACATGGTCACCATCCTGACAGGCTCACTTCATGAAAAGTATTTTATGTCAAATTATTAGGTAAATAAAAAAATACTGGAGTCTACCAAGCAGTACATAGTATCAAATGCATATCACTTTAATTAAAAATTAAATGCTTCCTAATATATTAAATTGGACATTGCTAAATATGTGTTGAATTTAATGTTATGCATACCACCTTGAAGAGATATTTAAGGCACTTTTTCCAGTGATCATCACCGAGAAATAAAAGAAGAAAATAAGAGTTTTGTTTTATTTGCATATCAAAATACCAGGAATCTCTTGACTTGATGTATTTGATTGAGCTACTTATATTTTAACATATAGTTTAGGATTCCTCATGAGACTATTCACAGGCCCATATTGGCTACTTGTCTAAGGAAAGCAATAATTTATGGTGGGCAGCTTTAGAATGTTTAGAATATTGGTCAGCCATAAAAAAAGAATGTAGTACTGATTACCCTGTAACATGGATCAACCCTCCAAACATGTCAAGTCAAAGAAGCCAGACAGCAGTCACATGGTATATGATTCCTTTTATAGTTGATGTCCAGAGCAGGTAAATGGACATTATATGGAGATAAAAGGTAAATTATTGGATACTCAAGGGACCCTCGTCCAGTGAGGACAGGGAATAAGGAGGGGAATGTGATGAGAATGTTCTGGAACTAAATGTTGATGATGGTGATGAGTGCACAGCTCTGTAAATATAGTCAAAACCACTGACTATGTGAATTATATCTCAATTTTTATAAAAGGTAAGGAAGTACCCAGCGCATTCACTCTTCTACGGGCACAGGGAGATTTGTACGGGTTGGTCAATATCAGCTCTTGATCACAGCCTGCTAGCAGTGTCTTCTAATTAGGATTTCAGATCTCTCATTCTCTCTGTTGGGGATAGAAAGGAAGATCTTTGAAATTCACTGTGGATCTACATGGGATGGAACAGAATTCACTCCAGAAAATACAAACAAAGCTAAAGCCTCATGTGTAATGTCGTAAGATGAAGACTAGCACAGGGATTCTTCAAAGGCCTGCTGAGTCTGTAAGAAGAATTCCCTTTTTTCTATAATAGGAGATGCTAAGAAGACAAAAATTTTAAAGATGTGTGTCCCAGGGGGCTCAATGTAATACCCTCAGCCTAGGAGGGAAAAGGTTTGGAAATAGTTTTCCAAATGGTCCAGCACAGTTTTTAGCTGTCTTACCTGAACAAAAAGTCTTCAGTTCAATTTTGTAAACTAAATCATTGGTGCTGCAGAAGTGTACAGATATCTAAAAGGCAAAGGTTAATAACGATACTAAACTGTAATGCCAAATAAAAAACTAAATCTAGTACATGGCTACTCTAGAATGGCTGATGGGCGATAATGCATATATCAATTGCGAATAAAGTTTTATCTGTGCAAGAAGCATGACTGGCTTTAACTATGGTCCTGTGTATTAAAAGTTTTCCCTTTTTTAATGTCCTTGATAGTTGTAACTCAAAATATCATGGTATGTTTTGTGTGTGTGTGTGTGTGTGTGTGTGTGTGAAAGCCAGAGGTAAATGTCTGATGCCTTCTTCAAATGTGCTATACCTTATTTTCTTGAGACAAGGTCTCTCATTGAACCCAGAGTTCATTAGTTGGGTAGGCTGGCTGGCCAGAGAGTTCCATTGAGCCACCTGTCTCCACCCCTAGCACTAGGATGACAGATAGGCACCACCTTAACTGACTTTTTACATTTACTTTTATATGGATGCTGGGTATCAAACTCAGTCCTCATGCTTACGTGCTAAGCACATACTGACCGAGCCATGTCCCCAGTCCCTCAAAGTATCTTTTGAAGATATAAGTTAGAGTCTTACTCTAAAGAACCATTGTATGAAAGAAAAGAAGTATTATAGCTCAAAGTAATTTAGGATATGTGATGGCTAATCTTGGTTGTCAATTTGACTAGATCTGGAGTTAACTGAAATGAGAGAGACTTCCTGGATTGTATCTTTGAAGCTGGAAGACTTGCACTAAATGTGGGCATCACCTTCTAAAAGGCCTAGGCGGAAGGGAGCTTTTGCTTTTTGCCTACTTCCCTTATTTCTTACTGGGGAGCTGATCTTGCCACTGATACTAGAACCAACTTCTTTGGATTCCAACACAGACTGAAGACTAGCACACCTTCAGAAATCCTCCAGACCTTCAGCACCAGATTGGGACTGCTGCTCATGGACTGAGCAACTACCAGATTTTTAGCCTCTCCAGTGTGGTGCAGCCATTGTTGAATTACTCAGACTATCCTGTGAGCTAATCTAATAAATTCATTTGTTTTAAATTCATTTCATCCATTCTGCTTCTTTAGACAACACTGACTAATGCAGGATGTATAATACATGGTCATTTTTCATTTTTCTCTACATAACAGACTTCAAGCTTCTATCTTTCTATATCCAAAATGTGATAAAAATGTGAAAAGGAAAGAGAGAAAGAGAGAGAGAGGAGAGAGAAAAGAGAAGAATAAATAAATGGACTGTTCTCTGAAACTTTGCCTGCAGAGTTTATTAAGGAGTTTCACATGGACCTCTAAAAGTTTAAGCCACATCCTCTATGAAGGAAATTATGAAAGTTCAAGATTATTAGGTACTGTATTTTCAAAAGACTAGAAATTGGCATCTTGGTTGAATGTATGTTTTGCTTTCTCCCCAAAAAAGTTTAAAAAGTCTTGAGTCCTCCCTTATCTATTTCATTATTTGTTTTATCTCTTCATTGTGCTCGGTATCTGCTTTCAGAAGAAGAGTTTAATTCAGGATTTCAAAATAAGTTCAATGACATGCCCTCAGCTTCTGTCACGAGGCACTGTGACAGAACTGACACTATTCCTCTTTAAAATTTTTAGGAAAATTGAGTTGCTTTTAAAAATTTATTGAATTTATGCGAATTTCATCCAATATATTTTATCATATTTAGACCCGGCCCCTATCTGCACTCCATTTACTGCCACTACTCCTCCCCCCAAATTCCACGTACTCTATCATATGTATTAAGGCTATCAAGTCAAATTGGTGTCCTCAAATGCCCTTCAGTCTGGATCTATCCCTTGGAGCCTGGTTAACCTAGCTAGCTAGCATCACACCCTTAAAGATCACCCCCCCCCACCGCCCCGCAGCTGCTACTGACAGCGCTTATAAACCCAGCGTGATGGTGACACACGACCTTAACATGCCCCACCCCCCCACGCACACACACTTGGGAGGTAGAGGCAGAGGGTAGAAGCAGGAGGAGCTCTGTGAGATCTAGGCCAGCCAGGTCTCCATAGAGAACAGGGCTATAGGAAAACCCTGGGGCTATAGGAAGACCCTGCCTCAAAAAAGACATCATCATCCTAATAAAAGAAGGAGGAGGAGGAGGAGGAGGAGGAGGAAAGACAGCACATATAAACTGAGTTAAACTGGGTAATAAAAGAGAGCGCCACCTGGTGGCATATAGGTCACCTGTCAAGTTGGTTCTCCAGGGGAAGGCAAGGGGAGGAACTCACTACAATTTATTTTCAACTCAGCCTCTGTTACCTGCAGCAAGTTAGCTCAGAAACTGGTTGATGGGCTTGACAGCCTCCATGCCAGCCCCTCCTGAGCCAGGGCCGGTGTTAAACTGTGTCTTTACAAGCCTGTGCTTGCTTGCAATTGCTAGCCCCGCCATTGCCATAGCCATTGCCATCTGCTTGAGATAAAGCCTCTGGGGGCCTGGATATACCTCTTTCCAATAGCCAGTCATGCGAGGCTTTGAAATTCTGGCCTTTGATGTATTTTATAGGGATAAGAAAACACATATTAAAGTCAGTTCTGCTCTGCACACCAGGCCACATAAGTGGGTCGATGCTGAACTTGTAATTATCTTCAGTGTGTGGAGCTTAACTGTTCTAGCTCTCCTGCTGATGACATCATAGGAAGTCATTGATGAGCTGACAGCCTTTTATGATCTAGCTAAGGATACATTACTTTAGTCTTTCTCTTTCGGTGTGTAATGAATACCAGTGCTTGTGTAAATGTTAAAGAATTATCTGCAAGAGAAAACTGAACCCTCTCAGTAAGCCAGAAGTAGATTAAAAAGCAAAGCCAGTACTCTTCCCAGGGTTTGTCTTTGTTCTATTGAAAGCCATGGAGGTTAGGGGTATAGAACTCACTCAGAATTGGAAGGTAGCACAGAGGGAGTGTTTTACGAAGATGAAGAGTGGAGATTGTAAGAAAGAAAATGACTTCAGAAGTCAGGAAGGGTGAATCAATGGTTAGTTTGCAGTTCTTTTCAGCCTAGGTGTACACTGATTTTCAGTTTGTCTGCAAGCATGTGGAAAGACCTGACAGGTACTGGGGGGTAGTTCAAGAAGTATGCATCGCTTACAGCTCTCAGTATCAGAGGGCACACAACTATCTTAGAGGAGAAAAACTAGAGCATTGACCTTACGTGTACTGTCATAAAATAGTGACAAAAGGTGCATTTGAGCATATCACCTATATATTCCATAAGCAGAAATGAGTTTAAGATATAAAGTTTGTTTTTTATTAATTAATGAAATTGTGGAGTATGAATAAGTATTGTAAAGGGAAGTCATTTATGTTCTAATGTGTTCTAATGTCAGTGACAGATTATTTTCTATTTAAATAAGAGCAATTGTAGAATTAGCATCTGCGATAGAAATGGCATTGCTCCTGTGGGATGCCTCTAGGAGCTATTTGACTTGTAGAGCAAAAGAGATTAAAGTGAGCTTGTTACCAGGTATTGTGACTATGAAAATGGCTTCATAGTTTTAGAGAATTCTTAGAATCTTTAGATTTTTATTTTATGTAGTAGATAAAGAAAGAAAAATTATCGATACCTTTCTAAAGGTCAGACACTGCTAGGGGCCATTTTCAAATTCTCACATTGACCTTTTGAGCTGCTGGATAGTAGTCCCCTTGTGTAAATGAGGAAATTAGAGCTCTCGGAGACTAAGGAACTCCCAGAAGCTTGTGTAGTTATTAAATATTGAAGGTGGAATTTGAAACTACCTCTTCCTGATTCAAAGCTATACATGCCCCCAACACTGACTTACACGTGAACAAATGGAAAAAGATGTGCGCTGTGTGCATGCAGATTTCTACCAGTCTTTGCTACTCTGGATATTTGCCTTAAAGAACCGAAGTAACAGTCTTGAGCGTGGGCTTCAAGCAGAGCTTCAGGAGTCCAGACATGCGCACTACAGGTTGGGCTTCCGGCAGCGGCTCGGGATTCCAGGCATGCGCACTACTTCTCTGCAGCCCTAGTATTCACTCCTTGTGCAGTGTAGTTCTTTCACTTTACCTTAAATAATTGGTGGAAGGGGAAGACTTAGGTCATGGAATGTGAGAGAAGACCAAATGCGTGAGACACAGACACAAAGGTAGGAAAATATCCTTAAAACTCTTGTACGGGTGCAAAAATGCTCTGTTTAGTCTCTTTCCCCTTACCAGTTTTAAAAAGATAGGAACTTTTAATCAGCTAAGGCTACAGACTAGTATACCTGCCAGGCAGTTCTCTCCATTCTTTACATGCCATACTTAATTTGTTTACAACATTTCAATGTGGTAGATACTAGAGGTAGCCTCATTTCCCACATGAAAAGCTAAAATGTGTGGAGTTTATGTAATTTGCCTAAGTAAAATAGAAAGATGTAGATTCAGGATTCAAACCTGGGCAGTTGAAATACGAAACTAACTTCTTCAACAGTGTGACACTCTTCAGTAAGACTCATTGATCTTTGTAGGAACAGTACTTTCTCAAGATTAAAATTCTTAGTTTGCTCTGACAGTGATAAGCAGTTTTCACTAGCGTAGTTTAATGGTATCTAAAACTATAAACATCGATTCCAGAACAGACTCATGCATCACTACCATGGAGCATCAAATGTGTAAGATCAAAATGGAGGATTCTTTATGAGGTCAGCAAGATGGTTCAGCAGGTTAGGGCACTTGCTCTAAACCTGAGGAACCGAGTTTGATCCAGGAACCTTCAAGGTGGAAGGAGAGAACCAAATCTTGCAAGTTTTCCTCTGACCTTCACACACATGCCATGATACACATACCATGTCTCACAAATGACCCCACACATACACACATAACACAAACACACACACACAAACACACACACACACACACAAATAAAATTAAATATTTTGGTTTTGCTTGTTTTCTATACAAAAAGAAGTTGGACATTGGACTTTCAAAGATGAAACCGTCATCGTTCACTTAAATATAAAATGATAGCATTGTGGTATATCTTTTATAATCACAGTACACTTAAAAGTTATTTCAACCCTATTAATCTTCTGTGTGTGTGTGTGCATGTTCATATGTGTGTTTGTATGAGGGTACATGTACAAGTCTGTGCATGTATGTGGAGGCCAAAGGTCAACGTTTGGTATCTTCCTCAATTCCTCTCCACCTTACTTTTTGAGACAGGGTCTCTCCATGAGTCTAGTGCTCACCAATTTGGCTGGCCAACCAGCTTCAGGATTCTACCTGTCTCTGCTTTCCTAGAATGGGAATTATAGATTTGATTGGCTTGTTTTTTAAACTTAGGTACTGGGGAACTCAGATCCTCATATTTTCACCGCAAGTACAGACTGATCCTTCTCTCCAGACAATACTTTATTTTTTTTAAGTGGTTAAGTAGTACTAAACACTGGCATTTGCTTAATTCTGGGATTTCAAGTTTTGTCATTCCATTTCATTGAGGGAAAAACTTGAGTATATAAGGATATTTTACTATAAACACAGAGTTAACCATGAAAATAGTATTTTTCAAGAGTCCTATTTAAAAATTCTAGGAGCTGGCAAAGTGGCTTGGTGGTTAAGAGCACTGGCTGCTCCTGCAGAGTATTCAGGTTCAGCTCCCAGCACCTCATGGTGGCTGACAACTACCCATAACTCTAGTTCCAGGGGATCTGATGCCTTTTGCTGGCTGCCACAAATATTGCACATATGTGGTGCGCTTATATACATGCAGGTAAAACATTCATACACATAAAAATAAATCAGAAAATTCTGGAAATCGGACTCTGGAGACAGGTCAATTGACAAAGTGCCTGCTGTGAAAGAGGAACAATTTGAGCTCAAGTCTGCAGAACCCATGCAAGGGGGTGGGTGCTTGTAACACAGCCTTAGTGTGGGCAGAAACAGGTGGATCTCTGAAGCTCCTTTGCCAGCCTAGTGGCGGGTTCAATGAGGGACGCTGTTGCCAAAATAAAGGTAAAGAGCAGCTGGAGAGACACCTGACATTGGTCTTGAGCCTCCACGTGTACCTGCTTACATACACATGCACACATCACACTTGAACATGCCAAAAGATTTTTTTTTATGCTGAAAGTATTTGCTTTTAGCTGATTGGAGGGATCTTAAATTTTTTCATCATTTGAATTTTTCTTAAATAGTCAGTAACTGACATTTGCTGAGATGGGTGTAGAAAATTCAATGTGTTAAAATATATTTCTCATCAAGAGGAAAATAATTCTTCCTAACAGAAGAATCAGAAAAATGTACAAAAAGTAAAAAGGAACCAAAATTGGCTATTTACACAGTTATATAGCAAATGTTTTAGACATTCTTGCATTTAATCATTACTATAATATTATATAAATATATTTCTCCACTACCACCCCATTTTTTCTTCTCTTTGAAACACAGCCTCTCTTTGTAGTTCAAGTTGTCTGAATTCCTAGTCCTTCTGCCTCAGCCTCTCAAGTTCTGAGAGACTATGAGCGACTTCCCTTATTTTACAGAAGAAACTGCTCTATAGGGAGTTTGGCAGCTTGTGTCAGATCCTATAACCAGGAAGTGACAGGACCAGGGTTTGAGTCCAGATCTGATCGCAGAACCACAGCACCACATTTCCTCAATTGTTGATCACTTCCAACAAGAAGGCAGAAGTTTAATAAATGCGCAGTGGAGTAGGGAAGGGGAAAAAAACAGCTCAGCAATGATCTTTCAGGATTAAAGTTCCAGAAATATTATATGTGGACTTAAGTCTAGGATGGAAAGTAAATCTCACTTCCAAATTCTCAGTGGGAAGGTATGCCCGAGGGGGAGATGTTGACATCAATAATAGTCTGGATTTGTGCTGGCATGCATGTGTGGTTCACTCAAGGATTTTAAAAGAGATGAACCTCTGTGCTACTCTGGATTTATTTGTTAGAGTAGCAAAAAGCCCCATAAAAAGAAAGAAAGAGAAAGAAAGAAAGAAAGAAAGAAAGAAAGAAAGAAAGAAAGAAAGAAAGAAAGAAAGAGTACATGAAGTGATGGGGAGCTATGGGAGGAGTTGGAGAGGAGGCAGTGGGTGTGGATTTGATCAAAACACCTTATGTGCATGGATGAAATTCTCAAAGTTTTTTAAAGTTAAAAAATAGAATAAAATGTAACCTCTGGGAAAAAATGCAAAAATAAGCAGGTATGGGTTTTATAGGCAGGAATTAACATCAGTCAAAAGTCTACCAAATTATAAAAAGGATTCATCACGGAGAGTTAACAAGGATGCTGAGCAGGCAGTTGGGGCTTCTGTGAATATAATGTGAATATGCAGAAACTGGACAGTAAAGGAGGCCAGGTGGGTCCATTCCAAGTCTAGACCAAGTTTTCAAGCCACAGGAGGTACGCAAGGCAAGTTGGTTCTTGAAGGAAGTGGAATCAGAGAAGCCAGCCGAACATATGTGTTACTATAGACAAAATTTGTCTGGGTGTAGCTCTGTTATGCTACAGCACAAGTTACCTCCATCCTCTACAAAAGAGAGGACCTTTGAACTTGGAGTAGGTAATATTATTTGTCTAAGAGCAAAACCAAACCTACTCTTGGGACCCTATTAAAGAGAAGGTTTCACTTCAAAGTTACTTTGGAAAGATTTTATTGTGGGGTGGCATCCTCCAAAGGCCGTCCTGGCTGGTGAAAGTTGCTTGAAGATTACAAATTGACAGGAATGTTTCGCTTTTTTAAGCAAACTCTCTTTTTTCTGGAAGTGAGGTGAGGCAATCACAAGGTCTGGGCCACACAATCACTAAGCTGATTGTTTACATATTTTTTTGACTAGTTTGGAGCAATGGTAGTAGAGAGTGTTTTGAATTCTGTTTACCACAAGTAACAAAAATCAAAATAAATATTCAATTGACTTCATAATGAAGCAAATATTTTCTGTATTATGTAGCAATGAAAGTCTGTGTACATTGTAAATAAATTTTGCTCAAGGGTTCTGTGAAAAAAAGCCAAATGTGAAATGACTGCCAGAATTCTGCTACAGAGCAAGGAGAGCTTGGAAATTAGTCACAATCCTGGAAGCTGAGTGTTGCAGTGCGTTTGCCCTGGTGCTTTCTTTATTCTGTAGAAAGTGTAAGGCCCTGGTAGGATTGCCATCATGCCCTTGGTGTCTCACTGAAATAATGGGAAAAATGAATGCCAAACCTATGGGGAGGTGGGGGAGTGAGGAGAAACCAGAGAGGCCACAGACCTCAGCTCAGGATATAAAGGAAAGGGAGAAAAAAGAACCATCAGGAGCACCAGAAGGAAGAAAGACCCTCAGGCACTGTCCTGAGGGTCCTTGAGAGGCTGAACACACAGAGGCAAGATTTGTCTCCGGAGCTGTTTGCAAAACTCTCAGACTGTCCATTTCTTCTCCTTCCTTCTTGAAATGGAAGGCCTTCCTTTACCCTGGGAATTGCCTCCTCTCTGTATGAATGCTCCCTCCCAGGAGGGGTGGTGGTGGTGATAACAGGCCATCTATGATGCAAAAGAGCCCAGACTTTGATGCACACAAACTTACAGGTTCTGACCACATATGCTTGTGCAGTGGGGGATGTGAGAAATCCCATTTGGCTTACCCAAAAGCTTTCAGTTCAAAGCTTGGAAAACCCTGGAAAACACTTTTCAAGATTCTATCAAAACAAGATATTTGCCTCCTCTCCTCCTCTCCTCCCCTCCCCTCTCTTTCCTCCTCCCTGTCATTTTTAACCGGAACACAGCAAGAGAGAACATAAAGCAATTAATAAACAAAACCCCAAGCCTCAATAACCAATCCTTTTGTGAAAGTCTGAATGAGCAGTTAAGATGCCCTCTGGGTGTTTTGTTCTTTTGTGATGCTTTTGCTGAGCTGCTCGGGAAGAATGTGAAGAAGGAGCCTTGGAGTTAGAAGTTTGGCATGGAGAACCAGAGGTCCACTACCAGCCAGCCAAGTTGGGAAGGACACTGGACGCTGGATGAGCTCGACATCCACTTGTTGTCAAAGAGAAAATATTGCTGTTGTAATCACAAACCAAGAAGCTTGAAAACTAAAACAATGAGATCAGGGCCAAATGTCCCAACTGCCAAGGGAAAGACTTATATAGGGCATGACCTGCCTTCCAAAATTCTCTTCCAAGCTCCTAATACAAGTTGGAAAAATTATCTGCCAAAACCAGATTTTTAAACTGACCTTTAAAATTCATCATTATAAATTAAAATAGAGGCAAAAATGAAATATCTGGAGTTAAAAATATTAAAAATTCTGGATAATTTCTACTAGACTCTAAATACTAAATCAATTATTTCTGGGTCCTTTGTCTTGCAAACTTGAAAAATGGGTTTCATAGACAAGGAACTAATTTGCTGCTTCATCTTCACTTAATTAGATATTCTTGAACTTAATTCTGAGGAAGTAAAATTACAGAATGTGTTGAAAATACAGGAATATATTGTTGAAGGTTTAATAATGGAGGAAATGGAGATGTAGTAAATTACACAATAACAATCAGCTTCAAACTGTGGGCAAGGTAAGTGCCCCTGTAGTCTCAGCTACAAGGGAGGCTAACTTGATCCCAAGACAGTGAAACTGGGGGTGGGGTGGGGGGTGAAGGGGGGGTGTTTGGAAGGCTCAGCCTCAAAAATTTGCAGTTACCCAAAGACAGACGAAACCTCCCAGGTCTTTCAAAGTATTGATTGATTGGCTACAATTTGGTTAGAAGTCTTTAATCAGGGGAAAAAAGATGTTCAGAAGTTATATATCACAAGGTCAACATCACAATTTTCTGCATGATCTCCATTAGCAAGTGTTTTATTCCAGAATACCATTTGCTGTCTAAGAAGAAAAAGAACTGTAAATTGAAATAAAAAAATTATTTTCAAAATTGCTCT